>NC_083573.1:58142045-58442045 GCF_027579695.1 Neoarius graeffei | reverse complement strand
CTGATTAGGTTCTGTTTTGTCTGATACTGAAGCCTCAGCCTAAAAAAGCAATTTGTATAGAAAATGAAAAATTGATAATATTGGACTAATGAGCAAGATTGTTTTTTTTTATGCTTGTACAATATATTTGAAGCTCACCTGTTTGAGAATGGTAGCTGCCATCTCATGGCCACAATCAAAGATCACATGGAACTCTTTCCCTCGCTTCATCTCCTTAAGAAGCGGCTTGGTGTCTTTCGTCTCTGCTGGCAGCTGTCGGATTTTTAACCGGATATTGTAACGAGAGGGTGCCTTAATGAGCTCCTGTAACCGGATAAGACCTGAAAGAAAGAGAGATGGAAAGGAATAGAGCCAGAAAGAGATAAAGAAGGGGAGAGAGAGAGAGAGAGAGAGAGAGAGAGAGAGAGAGAGAGAGAGAGAGAGAGAGAAATGAGATTTTGTAAATGCATAACTTGCACAATTTTCACTATTATTCAGAGTTGGCTCAGCGTTTTGACTTACACATTACAAATATGGATCTGGAATCATTGAAATTGCATTCATTCAATTCCCTTGACTTCAATTAGAAGAAGATAAGGAAGCCCTAACAATGGATTTCTAATATGAGTTTAATTGTAATGAAATCTATCCCTCTCTGAAATTTTCTGACTGCTATACTCTCTCTCTCCTCCTTTGTCGGTTGCTCTCTATTTCTGTTTTTGTCTTTATACTGTCCTGCAATCCTGTTCTTAGCAATTTCTGGATTGTAAAGTACAGTTTTACTTTAACTTTACTTTGCTTTAACAGTAGCTACTGTTACTTCTTAACACAGCTCAGAGACGGCAAGCACAATAAATTAATGAAGGTCTTTTTACTATAATTTAACAAGCATTTAAACAGAAAGCATTTTATAAAATATAATGCAATGTAAAGCTATTTTGTTAAATATGTGGAAGAGTAAAATTTCATAAAATAATTTCAGCCATAAAACAATCACCAGTCATAATGTCGCAAAATGTCTTCTGGTTTGGAAATAAAAATAGCAATGAGTCATCTAGGAGGTGAAAGGGTCATCTGGGAGGTGAAAGGGTCAACTCTTATTGATGAGCTGAGCCAAATAATTGGGCTCACTCTCGAGGATCGGTATTCCCATCAGTAGTCAGTATCAGTGGCGTCAAAATGAATATACTTTATTGTCATTAGGCCCTATCACTCAGGGCTATAGCCCCAGGTATTTTGAGCCTAGTCCCAGGTATTTTCACCCTCAAAAAAGTAAGAGATTAATAGAAAACAACTGACTGAAACAGATCAGAACTTGACTTGCAGCATCTGAAGACAGAGATGGAAGGGGGAACATAATTGAACATTACACAGTCCACATTCAAAATTTTGGTAACCAACAGAACTCACTCGGGTTTGTTGACGGTGTAGTGGCCAGCTGCTTTATGTCCCAGGGTGCCCTCATATCTGTGTTACCTTCTGCCTCTCCCCTTTTAGTTATGCTGTCGTAGTTAGTTTTGCCGGAATCCCTGTTTGCACTCAGTGTAAAATGTATACTGTTCTTACTCATTAGGTGACACTGGGCATACCTAACAACCTGTGTTTTCTCTCTCTCTTTCTCTCCCCCCTCTTCCCTCTGTCTGTCCCTCTGGGTTACATGTCAATCCTGAGACACCAGTGATGCTGACCTCTTCTGCTCCTTGGACCTGCCTGATCCATCCTGATGCCCTACGTCTGGCTGGAGTCTCATCACATCGCTCCTGTGGAGGATGGCCCCATATGGACAGTTGAAAGTTGCACTTGGAAGACGCTCTGGACACTTACAGTAATGCACTTATGTCTGAGGACTACAGTTGACTTGCTAACTTTAGGACTGCAGTTGCCATGAACAGTTTTGTGCTCAAGTCTCCATCAAGAAACAGGCGATAATTTCAACAAAACAGACTTCATGTTAAAACTATAATGAATTTCCTGGTTTCACAGTTATACTTTGTGACTATATAGGACACTGTTATAGAAGCGAGTTATTTATAATCATGTTATCTGTTATCACCAAAATGAGGATGGGTTCCCTTTAGAGTCTGGTTCCTCTCAAGGTTTCTTCCTCGTGTTGTCTGAGGGAGATTTTCCTTGCCTCCATCACCACAGGCTTGCTCATTGGGAATAAATTAGGGATAAAATTAGCTCATGTTTAAGGCCTTTAATTTTCTGTAAAGCTGCTTTGTGACAAAGTCTGTTGTCAAAACCGCTATACAAATAAACTTGACTTGACTTGAACAGAAGAACATTCAGAACTGGTTGGAAGACAACTTCAAAAAAACAATACACTATTTTTGGATTTTTCAAGATGAAAACAGATGGTAAGTCATCGACCGTGGGTGTGTATATAGAATGTATCAAAAATGTAACCTATTAAATTATATTGATGCACAAAACCCGCTCTGTGTAGCCTGGTTATGTTGAATTTACAGTGTAGGGTCTGTATGATTAGTGTCCCAGGCAAGCTCAGACGTTTGAGTGATTTAATGAATATCTACAGTGGTGGTCTATTTGCCCTGAATAAATTTATTTAACAGGTCAGCAGCAATTTGTGTTCATGTAGACACCAATAGTTGCCCTGACATAATTTAATTATATGTTTTGATGCGACATGTAGCGTACGCAGAATCAGCCAGGCTCCATAGCATAGCCAGCCTTTGGCATATTAGTCACATATAGGGATAAAATAGTTTTTTTGTTTTGCCACGCAATATTAATGTCAACATAAATTTGTGTTGTCCAGACACCACAAATGAGTTGCTGCAGTTAACTGAGCCTGGATGCATTGGAGAAAATGGTATTTATGTGTGTGCATGTGTGAGGGAAACTTGGAAGACATACAGTGGTGCTTGAAAGTTTGTGAACCCTTTGGAATTTTCTATATTTCTGCATAAAGAGGACCTAAAACATCATCAGATTTTCACACAAGTCCTAAAAGTAGATAAAGAGAACCCAGTTAAACAAATGAGGCAAAAATATTATACTTGGTCATTTATTTATTAAGGAAAATGATCCAATATTACATATCTGTGAATGACAAAAGTATGTGAACCTTTGCTTTCAGTATCTGGTGTGACCCCCTTGTGCAGCAATAACTGCAACTAAACATTTCTGGTAACTGTTGATCAGGCCTGCACACCAGCTTGGAGGAATTTTAGCCCATTCCTCCATACAGAACAGCTTCAACTTGGGGATGTTGGTGAGTTTCCACACATTAACTGCTTGCCTCAGGTCCTTCCACAACATTTCGACTGGATTAAGGTCAGGACTTTGACTTGGCCATTCCAAAACATTAACTTTATTCTTCTTTAACCATTCTTTGGTAGAACGACTTGTGTGCTTAGGGTCGTTGTCTTGCTGCAAGACCCACCTTCTCTTGAGATTCAGTTCATGGACAGATGTTCTGACATTTTCCTTTAGAATTCGCTGGTATAATTCAGGATTCATTGTTCCATCAATGATGGCAAGCCATCCTGGCCCAGATGCAGCAAAACAGGCCCAAACCATGATACTACCACCACCATCTTTCACAGATGGGATAAGGTTCTCATGCTGGAATGCAGTGTTTTCCTTTCTCCAAACATAACGCTTCTTATTTAAACCAAAAAGTTCTATTTTGGTCTCATCCGTCCACGTAACATTTTTCCAATGGCCTTCTGGCTTGTCCATGTGACCTTTAGCAAACTGCAGACGAGCAGCAATGTTCTTTTTGGAGAGCAGTGGCTTTCTCCTTGCAACCCTGCCATGCACACCATTGTTGTTCAGTGTTCTCCTGATGGTGGACTCATGAACATTAACATTAGCCAATGTGAGAGAGGCCTTCAGTTGCTTAGAAGTTATCCTGGGGTCCTTTGTGACCTCGCCGAATATTACACGCCTTGCTCTTGGAGTGATCTTTGTTGGTCAACTCTGGGATGTCAAGTCAAGTCAAGTCCTGATCCATCCTGGTGCCCTGTGTCTGGTTGGAGCCTCATCACATCGCTCCTGTGGAGGACAGCCCCATGTGGACAGTTGAAAGTCACACCTGGAGGATGCTCTGGACTCTTACAGTAATGCTTTTATGGCTGAGGACTACAGTTGACTTGCTAACTTTTGGACTGCAGTTGTCATGAACAGTTTTGCACTCAAGTTTCCATCAATGAAGAGGTTATAACATCAACGAAACTGACTTTATGTTTAAACTGTTAATGTTATAGTCATGTTGTCTGTTGTTGCCCAAATGAGGATGGGTTCCCTTTTGAGTCTGGTTCCTCTCGAGGTTTCTTCCTCATGTTGTCTGAGGGAGTTTTTCCTTGCCACCGTCACCACAGGCTTGCTCATTGGGGATAGATTAGGGATAGATTAGGTATAAAATTAGCTCATGTTTTAAGTTGTTCAAATTCTGTAAAGCTGCTTTGTGACAATGTTTATTGTTAAAAGCGTTATACAAATAAACTTGACTTGACTTGACTTGTTGGTCGACCACTCCTGGGGAGGGTAACAATGGTCTTGAATTTCCTCCATTTGTACACAATCTGTCTGACTGTGGATTGGTGGAGTCCAAACTCTTTAGAGATGGTTTTGTAACCTTTTCCTGCTTAATGAGCATCAACAACACTTTTTCTAAGGCCCTCAGAAATCTCCTCTGTTTGTGCCATGATACACTTCCACAAACATGTGTTGTGAAGATCAGACTTTAATAGAGCCCTGTTCTTTAAATAAAACAGGGTGCCCACTCACACCTGATTGTCATCCCATTGATTGAAAACACCTGACTCTTATTTCACCTTCGAATTAACTGCTAATCCTAGAGGTTCACATACTTTTGCCACTCACAGACATGTAATATTGGATCATTTTCCTCAACAAATGAATGACCAAGTATAATATTTTGTCTCATTTGTTTAACTGGGTTCTCTTTATCTGCTTTTATGACTTGTGTGAAAATCTGATGATGCTTTAGGCTATATTTATGCAGAAATATAGAAAATTCTAAAGGATTCACAAACTTTCAAGCACCACTATATTTATATGATCATAGTCTTGTGATATGGGACGTCATCTAGAATTTTGAATGTTGTAATATAATAATGTAGCTTAGAATTTGTCTTTGTGGTCCTAAAGGAGAGATATGTGAGTGAGAAATTATATATTTTTATTAAACTGATGATAAATTTTACTAGTGATATATAATAGTCAATTGACACATGCCTCAGTTTCCTGAGATATTATGGGTGTTAATAATAATAACTTAATAATGAGACAGAAACTGAAGTGAACGACATAAATTTAAAAAGAGCAGTGCAAAAATCACTAATAAAGCTGTAATAACCTTTGAATGTGTGTGGGTGATGATATTTCTTGTAAAGTGAGATATAACCTTGCCAACCTATTGACGCCAATCTCCCTTAAAAAATACAAACCCCAGGAAAATCTGACTTAGTCCCTGGGCTTTTCAGTAGCTAGACATGCCCTTGGTCAGTATAGCCTTTGGATATACTGACCAAGGGCGTGTCTAGCTACTGAAAACTTGACTTGCTTACTCCTGTTCAGCCATGGTGGTTTTGATATAAGGTAAATAAAAATGCTTTTTATTACACAGATGATGGACCCTTCTAGTATTTTGTACCCTGGTGAACATGTATCACAGAGCACACTAGATATATGTACAGTGGTGCTTGAAAGTTTGTAAATCCTTTAGAATTTTCTATATTTCTGCATAAATATTACCTAAAACATCATCAAATTTTCACACAAGTCCTAAAAGTAGATAAAGAGAACCCAGTTAAACGAATGAGACAAAAATATTATATTTGGTCATTTATTTATTGAGGAAAATGATCCAATATTACATATCTGTGAGTGGCAAAAGTATGTGAACCTCTAGGATTAGCAGTTAATTTGAAGGTGAAATTAGAGTCAGGTGTTTTCAATCAGTGGGATGACAATCAGGTGTGAGTGGGCACCCTGTTTTATTTAAAGAACAGGGATCTATCAAAGTCTGATCTTCACAACACACGTTTGTGGAAGTGTATCATGGCACAAACAAAGGAGATTTCTGAGAACCTCAGAAAAAGCATTGTTGATGCTCATCAGGCTGGAAAAAGTTACAAAACCATCTCGAAAGAGTTTGGACTCCACCAATCCACAGTCAGACAGATTGTGTACAAATGGAGGAAATTCAAGACCATTGTTACCCTCCCCAGGAGTAGTCGGCCAACAAAGATCACTCTAAGAGCAAGGCGTGTAATAGTCGGCGAGGTCACAAAGGACCCCAGGATAACTTCTAAGCAACTGAAGGCCTCTCTCACATTGGCTAATGTTAATGTTCATGAGTCCACCATCAGGAGAACACTGAACAACAATGGTGTGCATGGCAGGGTTGCAAGGAGAAAGCCACTGCTCTCCAAAAAGAACATTGCTGCTCGTCTGCAATTTGCTAAAGATTTAGCAACCAATTTAATTAGTTGGTTCTTGGATTTTTTTCAGGAAAAATATGAAGCGAGGGCACGAAATAAAAATAAAATTTAAAAAATGCTCTGATGGTAAAATTAGCGGTGGAAATAGAGGGCTTTCATAATAGAGAAACAAAACAAAGACAATACATTATTGTTGCACATTTCATATGGCTGTTTTAATAGCTTATCTTATTTCCACCCATATGCAGTAAGGGCTAGCTCTGGCTGCACGTCTTTTACCAGGCAAACCAGTAAACAGATAGGCTAAATAAATGATTGAATTACAGTCAATTGAACATCTACAATGCACAGAAAAAAAGATTTGACCAGGAGTAGGCTACTTCTGATGGCTAAATGCTTCGAATAATTTTTTGTTTGCCCCTCACATCAATCAATGAAATATATAAATCAAACCCACCTCCACAGAGTTGTTGTCCAAGTTGGCACATCGCAGGGTAACAAGCTCACGGCATCTTGAGTACAACTGTGCAAAGTTTTCCCCCTCTTCAATTTCAACACACCTGTCAAAGATTTTACGCTTCTGTTCGCTGAAAATCCTAACAATCACAAACACAGGCTTTGCAGGATTCCCCTCCACAGGCATGTTTCTTCCACAAGTCTTTATCTAAAGTGAAAGGGGCAATTTGATTGGTTTTCGACGTCACATGACCTCAACCTGCAGTCGATTTCGATTTTTTTTCATTTTGCATTTTCTTCAAGCGGCGATTCCGAGAACCAACTAATCGAATTGGTGTGGCCTCATGTGGACAAGCCAGAAGGCTATTGGGAAAATGTTTTGAGGATGGATGAGACCAAAATAGAACTTTTTGGTTTAAATGAGAAGCGTTATGTTTGGAGAAAGGAAAACACTGCATTCCAGCATAAGAACCTTATTCCATCTGTGAAACATGGTGGTGGTAGTATCATGGTTTGGGCCTGTTTTGCTGCATCTGGTCCAGGACGGCTTGCCATCATTGATGGAACAATGAATTCTGAATTATACTAGCGAACTCTAAAGGAAAATGTCAGGATATCTGTCCATGAACTGAATCTCAAGAGAAGGTGGGTTATGCAGCAAGACGACGACCCTAAACACACAAGTCGTTCTACCAAAGAATGGTTAAAGAAGAATAAAGTTAATGTTTTGGAATGGCTAAGTCAAAGTCCTGACCTTAATCCAGTCGAAATGTTGTGGAAGGACCTGAAGCAAGCAGTTCATGTGAGGAAACCCACCAACATGCCAGAGTTGAAGCTGTTCTGTATGGAGGAATAGGCTAAAATTCCTCCAAGCCGGCGTGCAGGACTGATCAACAGTTACCGGAAATGTTTAGCTGCAGTTATTGCTGCACAAGGGGGTCACACCAGATACTGAAAGCAAAGGTT
The DNA here is from genome assembly GCF_027579695.1 of Neoarius graeffei. NCBI lineage: Eukaryota > Metazoa > Chordata > Actinopteri > Siluriformes > Ariidae > Neoarius > Neoarius graeffei. The sequence goes on along the minus strand of NC_083573.1, from coordinate 58,434,207 downwards.
CACATACTTTTGCCACTCACAGATATGTAATATTGGATCATTTTCCTCAATAAATAAATGACCAAGTATAATATTTTTGTCTCATTTGTTTAACTGGGTTCTCTTTATCTACTTTTAGGACTTGTGTGAAAATCTGATGATGTTTTAGGTCATATTTATACAGAAATATAGAAAATTCTAAAGGATTCACAAACTTTCAAGCACCACTATATGTGTACAGGTTAACTTTGCATCATGGCTAATAAAAATTCCAAGTGATGTACAAAAATGTTAAATATTACTTTTAAAAAGAATAAATGCCATTATAAAAGGTGGCAACAGTTTCCTGAATCGAGCTGTCTGTCATGCACATGAACGCAATATCATTTTCACAGGTGCACATGGTACAGAAAAATGCACCAATAGATGCCATTCTTTATTGCTAAACAGTCAATATTTTTCTAATACTAAACATGTAGCAAGTAAAAATGTGCTAAAATTGCTTTGAAGTGCAGCCATTGATTTATGCTATGTAAGATATATAGAGGTTCACCCCTGAGACTGCAGAGATCACTGCACTGCAGTTAGTTAGTCAACCTAGCTTTGTCATCTGCTTTGACACCAGTTCTCTTCAAAAAAAAAAAAATCTGATACTGTTGCACTGGTTGCCTTTGGCTTTTTCTTTGCTTTCATTCTGTCATGTCTGCTCATTCACTCTGCCCTGCTGGTGTAGAACAGTACATGTAGATGCTCCCAGAAAACATGGCAGGAGCACAAAAGGAAAAGATCAGTTGTCACTGCTGATTTGTATTAAGTGGTATTTCCCACCTGCTTCTAGCCCCATTTAACTCACCGTTGACATTTCCTCCCCTCACTGTGTTTATTAGAAGCCTCTTGAGCATAAAACATAAAAGCTTTTGATAAATCTATGTGAGGAGGGAACACTGCTTAAGTGTTCCCTGCCAAAGTACCTAAAACACTGCCTGACAGACCCACTACCACAGAATGTATCCTAATGGGTGCAGATGAGCAAGATTTGCAGTGAATACCAACCTGTCTCAGGGAGTTGCTGACATACAGGTCAGACGTGAAGGTAGCTTTTGCTGCATGGGCAGGCTTATTTAAGTTCAATTAAACGTGTTGAACAAATTATAGGCAGGTTAAAGCAACTTTCCGGTCACAGGTTTTAAGAGCCAGTATGAAGGGCAGAGGCATTCTACTTTGTGGAAATTACACACGTGCATGCATGCATTCTCTCAGTAATTTTTCATTCCTATTTTCACATTCAGCAGCACTAGAGTTGAAAATAAGGAGTCAGCAACGCTGGCAGATTAGGGTATAGAGAGAATTTCCACCGCACTACTGTCTTGCTTGGCTGGAGCAATGAGCATAACCACAAGCCATTTAGCGAGTCTAGAAGAGCATCTGCGTCGCAACATCATGCCTGGTGCATGCTTAAACACCTTGTCAACATGCCACATAGACGCACTGCTGGTACTACCAAAAGGTGCTGTCTTTTTAATATAAGATGTCAGCACCTTATTAGACCATCTTCACACCAAAGTAACTCTTTCAAGGACACTGTACTTTAGCGTGGGCTTTTAGCAGTAATTAAAATTGGCATCATCTTATGTTTGGTATAAACGCTGATTTAGAACAAACTATGGCAAGGCTGTATTTAACAAGCGAGACAGAAGAACCACAAATTGTGGAAATGTTCATTAAAATGTCATTACGAGTATTTGTGAAAATGGCTATTTTATAGAGATGAAATCATCAAAGTACTTATTAGGGCACAAATGTAGAAGTCTTAAATTACAATGGCACTTAGGAAAAATGGTAGCGTGACAGTCCAAACAATCTAGGGAACACTAGCCAAGCATATGATGGGCTAGCTCCTTCATTACTGTGAATGGCGTCGCTGGTTTTGTGCACTCACACAGATCAAATTGAAACAGATTACTGAAGGGGTCCTAGGAGACATTGGGTGCACTCCAGCAGTGCTTGTCTCAATTCAAGCTTCTTGCCTCAAGCTTGAAGTACTTTTCAAACACTCAGCTTTAGCTTACATAAGCATAGGTGTTTGCACACACACACACACACACACACACACACACACACACACACACACACACAATTATAATAACTGATATCAATAAAATGGTACAAAATAAGGAAAGTGCATATACAGTGTCTTGCAAAAGTATTCATCCCCCTTGGTGTTTGTCCTGTTTTGTCGCATTACAAGATAGAATTAAAATGAATTTTGGGGGGTTATCACCATTTGATTTACACAACATGCCTACCACTTTAAAGGTGCACACTGTTTGTTTGTTTGTTTGTTTGTTTGTTTGTTTGTTTGTTTGTTTGTTTGTTTGTTTGTTTGTTTGTGACACAAACAATAATTAAAATGAAAAAACAGAAATCTGGAGTGTGCATAGGTATTCACCCCCTTTCGTATGAAACCCCGAAATAAGAGCTGGTCCAACCAATTCACTTCACAAGTCAAATACTTGGGCGGCACGGTGGTGTAGTGGTTAGCGCTGTCGCCTCACAGCAAGAAGGTCCTGGGTTCGAGCCCCGGGGCTGGCGAGGGCCTTTCTGTGTGGAGTTTGCATGTTCTCCCCGTGTCCGCGTGGGCTTTCTCCGGGTGCTCCGGTTTCCCCCACAGTCCAAAGACATGCAGGTTAGGTTAACTGGTGACTCTAAATTGGCCGTAGGTGTGAATGTGAGTGTGAATGGTTGTCTGTGTCTATGTGTCAGCCCTGTGATGACCTGGCGACTTGTCCAGGGTGTACCCCGCCTTTCGCCCGTAGTCAGCTGGGATAGGCTCCAGCTTGCCTGCGACCCTGTAGAAGGATAAAGCGGCTAGAGATAATGAGATGAGATGAGAAGTCAAATACTTAGTTGATTAAGATCCACCTGTGTGCAATCAAAGTGTCACATGATCTGTCACATGAGATCCCTTGAGAAAATGCATGTACAGTGTCTTGTAAAAGTTTTCATCCCCCTTGGTGTTCGTCCTGTTTTGTCGCATTACAAGCTGGAATTAAAATGGAGTTTTGGAGGGTTAGCACCGTTTGATTTATACAACATGCCTACCACTTTAAAGCTGAAAATGGTTGTTTTATTGTGACAAACAATAATCAAGATGAAAAAACAGTGTGCATAAGTATTCCCCCCCCCTTCGTATGAAACCCCTAAATAAGAGCTGGTCCAACCAATTCATTTCATAAGTCACATAATTAGTTGATTAAGATCCACCTGTGTGCAATCAAAGTGTCACATGATCTGTCACATAATGTCTGTATAAATCAACCAGTTCTGGAAGGACCCTGACTCTGCAACACTACGAAGCAAGCAACATGAAAACCAAGGAGCACTCCAAACAGGTCAGAGACAAAGTTGTGGAGAAGTATAGATCAGGGTTGGGTTATAAAAAATATCCCAAACTTTGAATATCCCAGGGAGCATTATTAAATTCATTATAGCAAAATGGAAAGAATATGGCACCACTACAAACCTAACAAGAGAAGGCCGCCCACCAAAACTCACAGACCAGGCAAGGAGGGCATTAATCAGAGATGCAACAAAGACACCAAAGATAACACTGAAGGAGCTGCAAAGATCCACAACGGAAATGGAAGTACGGGTATCTGTCCATAGGACCACTTTAAGCCGTACACTCCACAGAGCGGGGCTTTATGGAACAGTGGCCAGAAAGAAGTCATTGCTTAAAGGAAAAAATAAGAAAACACGTTTGGAGTTTGCCCAACAGCATGTGGCAGACTCCCCAAACAAATGGAAGAAGATTCTCTGATCAAATGAGACTAAAATTGAACTTTTTGGCCATCATGGGAAATGCCATGTGTGGTGCAAACCCAACACCCTGAGAACACCATTCCTACAGTGAAGCATGGTGGTGGCAGCATCATGCTGTGAGGATGTTTTTCATCTGCAGGGACGGGAAAGCTGGTCAGAACTGAAGGAAAGATGGATGGCACTAGATACAGGGCAATTCTGAAGGAAAACCTGTTTGAGTCGGCCAGAGGTTTGAGACTGGGATGAAGGTTCACATTCCAGCAGGACAATGACCCTAAACATACTGCTAAAGCTATACTGCAGTGGTTTAAAAGGAAACATTTAAATGTCTTGGAATGCTCTAATCCATTGTTTCTCAACCACTGGGCCACAGCCCATTAGTGGGCCGTGAAGTCCCATCTCGTGGGCCATGAATTTTTCCTTAAGTGGAAGCTAATTTTTACTCATAGTAGAGTACAACTGCTAGGTTGCATCCGATGTCACGACATCACATTAAGCTACAGTCACATTACAGCTCGCGATGCTTTGCGATGGGTTATCAATGAAAATGAGGCATTTTGGTGGAGATATACACGTGAGCTAAAAATTGTGGTCACACAGCAGGTGAACATTTGACTGTCGCGCCTTTGCGTGCTTGAGACTCACTTCATGTGAGCACACATACCGGTAGATATGGAAGCTGTTTTCACAGAGGCTTTGCGAAGTGTCATCATTATCAAAGTCACATTTGTTTCGAGCAATGTTTATAACGCTGTTTAAATACTCTGCTTTCAGTTTTGCTTTTGTAAAAAAAAAAAACATTTGGAAGATGGTTCTGGACACTTACAGTAATGCACTTATGTCTGAGGACTACAGTTGACTTGCTAATTTAGGACTGCAGTTGTCATGAACAGTTTTGCACTCAAGTTTCTATCAGTGAACAGTTTATAACGTCAACAAAACAGACTTCATGTTAAAACTATAATGAATTTTCTGGTTACACAGTTATACTTTGTGACTCCATAGGACACAGTTATAGAAGCGAGTTATTTATAATCACGCTATCTGTCATCACCCAGATGAGGATGGGTTCCCTTTTGAGTCTGGTTCCTCACGAGGTTTCTTCCTCATGTCATCTGAGGGAGTTTTTCCTTGCCACCGTCGCCACAGGCTTAGTCATCAGGGATAAATTAGGGATAAAATTAGCTCATGTTTAAAGTCTTTAATTCTCTGTAAAGCTGCTTTGTGACAATGTCTATTGTTAAAAGCGTTATAAAAATAAACTTGACTTGACTTAAATATCACGCCTGCTAATAAACACTTTTCCTGCACTTAGACCATCTACTGTTGTCTATCTTGTAGTGTCCTGATCACCAGATCTTTAACCCAGCCATGTATAAAAAGTTGTACACCTCCGTGCTCTTCCAGGTTTTCATCTGTTTGTCCGTGTAGAACGATGTCTGCAGCACCAGGTAGTTTGAGATGTCGGAGAACTCAACGGATGGATAATTTTCCAACTTATAGGAAAAATCCTTCTTTGTTAGCATGTAAGGATCTATCCCATTGAGTGGTTTCATATCCACTTCTTTTGCATGTACTTCTTGGTTTTAATAACTTGTTTATTTGCTGAACACAAACATGGCAATATGTTTATAATATGTTTATAGTTCTTGTGTGAATGGACCAGACTCCACTTTTGGATCATTAATCCCTTTTGACTGAGAATGACCCGCATGCATGGTTTTATGTTGGTTTCTGGTACATCCATACAGTTTTAAATACAATACCTACAATTAAAACAGTTTGTTTTTATTGCACTTATTTAATTCCTGGGCTCCCATCTGTAACAGGGAGTGATGTTGCATCCAATTAATACACTTTTTCAATGTATTATTACAACCCCGATTCCAAAAAAGTTGGGACAAAGTACAAATTGTAAATAAAAATGGAATGCAATGATGTGGAAGTTTCAAAATTCCATATTTTATTCAGAATAGAACATAGATGACATATCAAATGTTTAAACTGAGAAAATGTATCATTTAAAGAGAAAAATTAGGTGATTTTAAATTTCATGACAACAACACATCTCAAAAAAGTTGGGACAAGGCCATGTTTACCACTGTGAGACATCCCCTTTTCTCTTTACAATAGTCTGTAAACGTCTGGGGACTGAGGAGACAAGTTGCTCAAGTTTAGGGATAGGAATGTTAACCCATTCTTGTCTAATGTAGGATTCTAGTTGCTCAACTGTCTTAGGTCTTTTTTGTCGTATCTTCCGTTTTATGATGCGCCAAATGTTTTCTATGAGTGAAAGATCTGGACTGCAGGCTGGCCAGTTCAGTACCCGGACCCTTCTTCTATGCAGCCACAATGCTGTAATTGATGCAGTACCGTATGTGGTTTGGCATTGTCATGTTGCAAAATGCAAGGTCTTCCCTGAAAGAGACGTCATCTGGATGGGAGCATATGTTGCTCTAGAACCTGGATATACCTTTCAGCATTGATGGGGTCTTTCCAGATGTGTAAGCTGCCCATGCCACCTGCACTAATGCAACCCCATACCATCAGAGATGCAGGCTTCTGAACTGAGCGCTGATAACTTGGGTCGTCCTTCTCCTCTTTAGTCCGAATGACACGGCGTCCCTGATTTCCATAAAGAACTTCAAATTTTGATTCGTCTGACCACAGAACAGTTTTCCACTTTGCCACAGTCCATTTTAAATGAGCCTTGGCCCAGAGAAGACGTCTGCGCTTCTGGATCATGTTTAGATACGGCTTCTTCTTTGAACTATAGAGTTTTAGCTGGCAACGGCGGATGGCATGGTGAATTGTGTTCACAGATAATGTTCTCTGGAAATATTCCTGAGCCCATTTTGTGATTTCTAATACAGAAGCATGCCTGTATGTGATGCAGTGCCGTCTAAGGGCCCGAAGATCACGGGCACCCAGTATGGTTTTTCAGCCTCTTATTGCCCCTGTCCCAACTTTTTTGAGATGTGTTGCTGTCATGAAATTTCAAATGAGCCAATATTTGGCATGAAATTTCAAAATGTCTCACTTTCGACATTTGATATGTTGTCTATGTTCTATTGTGAATACAATATCAGTTTTCGAGATTTGTAAATTATTGCATTCCGTTTTTATTTACAATTTGTACTTTGTCCCAACTTTTTTGGAATCAGGGTTGTAGATTCTAATAGAATAAATGAGCCAAAATAATTGGGGATCTTTTTAATGGGCCCCGACTTGTTTCAAGTATGAATAGGTGGGCCTCAAAGCAGAAAAGGTTAAGAACCCCTGGTCTAATCAAAGTCCAGACCTCAATCCAATTGAGAATCTGAGGTATAACTTGAAGCTTAATGTACACCAATGCAACCCATTTAACTTGAAGGAGTTGGAGCAGTTTTGCCTTGAGGAATGGGCAAAAATCCCAGTGGCTAGATGTGCTAAACTAATAGAGACATACTCCAAGAGACTTGCAGCTGTAATTGCAGCAAAAGGTGGCTCTACAAAGTATTGACTTTGGGGGGTGAATACCTATGCACACTCCAGATTTCTGTTTTTTAATCTTAATTATTGTTTGTGTCACAATTTAAAAAAAAAAACACTTTGCACCTTTAAAGTGGTCAGCATGTTGTGTAAATCAAATGGTGCTAACTCCCTAAAACTCCATTTTAATTCCAGCTTATACACTGCAAAAAAAAAAAAGTTACGCCAACCTAAAAATTCTAACTAAGAACTAAGATTTTTAAGTTTTGAAGAAAGTTGTGCCAACTTATACTTTTGGTCTCAGATAACTTAGCCTTCATATTCACACAAACTTAATTTTTTCAGTTTTACATGATAAGAATTCAACTTTAAGGCCACTAATCTTTCATCCAAGTAAAAACTAATTTGACAAATGAAATGTGCAAACAATTCAGTATACTGAATTGTTTGCACATTTCGTTTGTCAAATTAGCTTCAGGCTTAAAATAAGTGAATGTGTGACTTAACAAAAAAGCACTGCCACTACAGTTTTATAGCAGTTTTGCTACCATCATGTTAAAATAAACATGCTATTTGAACTGGATTGTTATTTGTTTTATTGTGGGATAAAAAGAAAATTGAACTCAAATTTTGAAGTATTTACTTGGATGAAAGATTAGTGGCCTTAAAGTTGAATTCTTATCATGTAAAACTGAAAAAATTAAGTTTGTGTGACTATGAAGACCAAAAGTATAAGTTTGCACAACTTTCTTCAAAACTTAAAAATCTTAGTTGTCACATAAACTCAAAAATCCTGTGCAATAAGTTGCCTTGAATTTTTAAGTTGGCGTAACTTTCTTTTTTTTTACAGTGTAATGCGACAAAACAGGACAAACACTAAGGGGGATGAATACTTTTGCAAGACACTGTAACTTGCAGTAACATTTTATTTGTTTGTCTTGTGTAAAATGAAATCATTTTAGTTATTTGAAATACACTATGTACCCTTGTGGCAGTGGGGGCGTGGTCAAGCATCGGTCTGTGACAGGAGGGTGGAGCCGGGGAAGGTGAGTGGCAGATTCGCTACACCTGACGGTAATTAACCTGTGTTTTGTGTGTGTTTTCCCAGTAAACCGCTCCCTATTTTAAGAGGCTGAGAGAGAGCAGAGGGAGCGCGACCCGGGAGTGGAGGCTGAGAGTGTGTCTGTGTGCTGCGAGTTCTTTTAGACTGAAAAGTTTATTAATAAAATACGCAGTTACTACCTCCAAACGTTGTCCTGCCGTCCTCTGTGCTCCACCCACGCATTGTCCGCGCTACAACCCTATACCAAGATGTAACTAAGTGCAAATTCTGGAGCTAAAATGCTCCTAATTATCCCAGATAATTTTATATTGCAATTCCATTATGCCTAAAGCTACACAACCAAGCTCTGTACTCAGTGAACATTACCCACCATTATGCAATTGAGCAGGAAAAAAGTAACTGATGTGGGTCAAATACACATGTAAAAGAATTGCATGCTTTGGGTGCACAGCAAATTGCCTTTTTGCTAAAGAAAAAGTATACCACTGTGCAGTTTGTATAGCCTATTCGATTTTATTGTTCTGGCCTGTAGTTATATGCACCCTCTCAGAGGGAACCTCAGCTTTCTACAAGGAAAATAGTAGCAAATCAAAAGCAACTTTTTAAAGTCATGATGCCAGTTTCAAAGGTCTCATAAAGGGCTCATGTTTGGTTTGGGAAGTGCTGCGCTCTACTGCCATGATGAGAAGAACAAAAAAACATGAAAATGGTAATTTTCTCCCGCTGAAGACAGCCTGACTACCTGCCCGTCTCTTGCATAACTACATTTACACTCAACGATCTCTCATGGACAAGAGAATTTGTGGATGTCAGGCTGAGACCAACCCTGCCTGCTTTGCTTCTGTAATATATAGTACAAAGTCAAGACATTAGTTGAATGCAATAATGGCTACTGATCTGCTTGTTTAGGTGTTTGTTCAAGGATAACCATTTTACTTGATTGAGCTATTAATCTAGCAGTACATACGGCTAATTCATGAATTCTAATTATAGCTGGACTCATCCATGCAACCACTAAGGCACATCTTTATTATTTCCCTCTCCCAGTCAAAGGCTCCTGTTTCACAACATCTGCACAAGTGGATCTTGATTTTTGGTCCTCAATTGGTGTTACACTCACATCTCTAGGACTTGTGACAGAAAATCAAGGCACTATTAACCCCAGTGAAAGCTGGCCATGTCCATTTATCCCTTAATTAATCCAAGCATTGAAAAACACAGTGATCAATTCTATCTTGAAGTTCAGTCTTTGCCAGGAGACCTTGGTGGCTACAGCAACACTCAATGCTATAGGCAATGTGACCTTACATTTCCACCTCTAGACAAGTTGGATAGCAAACTATAGAACTTCACAATGTTAAACAAGCAGGCCTACTCTAAAGTGCATATGAAAATGAAATGAGAGCACTGTATTTCACAATGGCTGTAGGCTACACACAACAGTGAGCTTGGAGAAATCCTGTACACTCCAAGAAAGCTGGCAAGATGTCCCATTTGCTGGCTACTAAGCTGAACCCTGGCATATGGCATATGTAGCCTGACTGCTGAGGTATGTGTGCCTACTGTTATAACAGAACCTGTTATCCTGGTGCTTTGGCTACACCAAAGAACAAAAACCAAGGAATCATTTAAAATCCCATGCTGTAGGTCAGCTTCCCAGCTTAGGAAAGATAAAGCTGCTTAAGAGACTACAGAGGAGAAGGGCTATTCCTGTGGGCATGGGATGCAAATGAGCAAATTCTCACCTGTGCTGTCATCGTACACCACGGTGACCATCCTCCACTTGAAAAAGTGTACCAGGTCTAGAATGGCCCTGCTCAGGGAGGAAAAGTCAGGGTAAAGGCTGACGTAGTATGAGTCACGGTTGTCTGACACTTGGTGCTTCCATTTGGTCTGGATGTGTGGCACCCCCAGTGCGTTGCAGATGGACTGGACTGCATTGGCTGAAGAACTGTGAGAGGGGCCGAAAATGGCTGCCACTCCCAGAGAGAGTTGATCACAGGCTAGGGAAGGAACAGAATATTTAATAATGGTCAAATATTAAATAGGTATAAACTAATATTTAACAACAATCTAACATTAATAACATTCAACAAATATTTAAGATGAGTCAACTCTATAATATATTTAAAATTAAGTTGACAGTCTAACTATATATTTATGTATTTAACTGAAACAACAAAAAACATCAATATACTGTACGTACAAAGTTAGAGTATATTTTAACAATAATTCAAATTTGCCAAAAATGACTTTTGTGCAGTCACTCTATTGTAATAATTTGTGGGAAAGTTATATATTTAACAGTTATTCCACAAAATCGAGTTGTACATGAGCTGATAGCCGATGAGGTGCGTAGCACCGAGTTGGCTATAAGCCATGTACGACAAGATTGAGTGGAATAACTGTTTTATTCTATCCACATTCACTGGATTTTGAGAAATGGAGTATTTTTATTTTTTGCAAATTCGATAAATAAAAACTTTATACAAAACGTCCGACAAAATAATTTCCGCTTAGAATATAAACAAACCGGTGAAATGACAGTTGCAGTTTGTGAAAAATGCAATAATACTGGAAAAAATTTTAAAAATATATGATCTTACAATCAAATACTTTTATTCCATATTTTGTTGCTTTTTTGTATTTTTTTGGGGGGGGCGAAATTCAAGTAGAGTTTTTATTTCGTCCTCGGTTGGTTCAGCAACGCACTTTGCCATTTTGTTTTTCTCTACTCACGGTATATGAGCTGATACCCTAATAGTAAAGTAGCCAATCAGAGCGTGCAATTGCTCATATCCAGTGAATGTGGATGGAATAAAACTAAATAAACATTATTTTAAGTTTATTTTTATCCATGCTGTGGAAAGTGTAGCAGCATTATTTCCAACCTCCCTGTCTACCGACCACATCACCAGCAATATTCTCCCTTATTAAAAAGACTTATTATAAAACCCACATGTCTGCTCATGTGGGTTTTATAATAGAGTGACTCACTGAACACATATAACTCAAGTGCCATACCTTTTCTGGAAGCCTCAAAACTGTCATGGATGTTTATCCTTTGGATGTCATATGTTAGCGTTGTGTTTGGCAGTAGGGTTCTGTTTCTGTTGATTGTATTTAAAGCAAACTTAAAGGCTAGTTCCTCAGCACCAGATGGCCCACTTTCAATGGATTCAAATATTCCTCCTAGAAGGGAGAAAAAAAAGAAAAAAATTGTTTTAAATTTCACAATACACACACACACACACACACACACACACAATTTTGTCATTATGTTTAATTTGTTTTTTATTGACCAAATGAAATAATTAAATGTTTATAAATAAATATTTTAATCAGTGTAATTTTGTTGTCCAGCCATCAATCAATCCATCCATTATCTAAACCACTTATCTGCTAGGGTTGCGGTGGAACTCTGGAGGCAATTTCTTAATTAATTAATTGATTGATTGATTGATTGATTGATTGATTGATTGATTGATTGATTGATTGATCTTCAGTAACCACTTTTTATGGTGGGTCTGCAGCTTGTGGTAATATTGGGTGTGAGGTAGGAATATACCCTGAATGGGATGCCAGTCCACTACAGGGCACCATTCACTCACACACACACACGCGCGCACACACACACACACACACACACCCTGAGTGGTGGGAGGAAACCAAGAGGACCCACACAAACCTGGAGAACATGTGAAACTCCACACAGACACTAACTGAAGCCCAGGATCAATCCAGGAATCCGACAGCTGTGAGACAACAACACTTCCTGCTGCACCACCCTGGGGCACATTTCTTGATGTGATATATAAAGTTTACAAAGCAATTTGCTAATAAAATGTTGACTGTTGAAATCGAAAAGGCTGCAATATGAAATAATCGATAAATGGATCACCAGCAGAGTGCAATCTGACATATATTGTTACAGCTGTACAATACAGTTGCTCTGTGTTTCCTTCATGTGATCACAGATTTTCTCTGATAAATGTATCAAATAAATTCACCAGCTACCATGGTAAGTTATCAGGCATGAGACTTGTCCAAAATTTCAGCGCTCCCATATACACATCATACCATACAGCAATATTATAATCTATTTTGTTCTCACAAACAAGCAGGGCTAAAGACAGTTGGCTCAGACGTGGTCAGAATAGACAGGACATATGGCTCATTTGTGGATTGGATAGCCAAGAAATCTACTCTTTCATGTTTATTTAAAATTGCAGTTTGCAACAGCTCCATTCAGCACTTTTCAGTTTTAAAACATGTCTCATAGTAATCTCTATATATATACAGTAAGACAGAGTGTAAAGAAACAGAGAAGGTCCATGATGGTAACAAGAATGTGGCAAAGTTTCTCCTTCATTAATATTCCTCCCATGGGGGAAGCCTATTTTGCATGGCATAATGAGTCTGAAGGAATTAATAACCATCAGTTAAGAGGGATGTACTATAATTGGAAGTCTGCATTTGGAACCATCTTTTCACACAGAGGAAGCACTTTTACAGTTAAAGTCCCGACTTTGACTGTGATAATACAGGTTGAACAGGCAAATAAAGGAAACATTACTGAAAGTGAAAAGAGCAGTAAAAATCCACTTTCCTAATGTTTTGAGATGTGGGTTCAAAAGTAACACCTGCTTAACAATAGTGATAGTACGCAATTAAGTGTTTACAATTTCATCCACCTCAACAACTTAAGTGAATATTTCTTCACTTTTCTTTTAAGTTTTTCCACCAGACAGCTCTCCCCTATCATCTGACAACTCCCACCCAAGGAGGGTGAAGGGTAATAGGTTCTTCCCTCAAGACATGTGAAGGCAGCTACCAGCTGTATCACAGAGCAGTATAACACGTTCAAAGAAAAGAGCTATCTACCCTCTTCTGCATACGTGATCTCATATCCCTCCCACAAAGAGCACAGCCAGTTTTTCTCCTGCCTACAGGAGGTGGCATTGTTGGGATTCAAACTCACAATCACCTGCTGTTAGGGCAAATATTTTACACCACACAATTATTATATACAGTTGTGGTCAGAAGTTTACATACAATGACATGAATGTCATCTTGGATATGAATGTCATGGCAATAGTTGGGCTTTCAGTAATTTCTTTGAACTGTTCTTTTTCTGTGGCAGAATGATTGTACAGCATACATCTCTAAATAAAAAAATAACACTAGGATTTGGTGCACAAGTTTTAATTTTCTTTGGGTTTTCTGAAATCAACACAGGGTCAAAATTATACATACAGGGTCAAAAATATACATACAGCACACCTAATATTTGTGTAAAATGTCTCTTCGCAAGATTCACCTTCACCAAACATTTTTGTTTACCATGAACAAGCTTCTGGCAGAATTCTGGTTGGATATTTCACGACTCTTCATGGTAGAATTGGTAGAGTTCAATTAATTATTTTTTTTTCTTGGCATGGACTCAACTTATAAGCATGGTCCATATATTTTCAATAGGGTTGAAGTCAGGACTTGTTTTAATTTTAATGTTATCCTGCTTTATCCTCCACAACTAGCTCTGATGCATGTTTGGGTTCATTGTCCTGTTGTAAGTCCCAAGTTGTGTTCAAGTTTCTGATGGTTTATGCTGAAGAATTCTGAGGTAGTCCTCCTTCATTATTCCATCCACTTTGTGCAATAAACCAGCTCCATTGGCAGCAAAACAGCCCCAGAGCATGATGATCCTACCACCACCACCAGCTGGTACAGTGTCCTTCTGTACATGGTGGTCATTGTGGCCAAACAACTCAATCTTTGTCTCATCTGACCATACAGCTATCCTCCAGAAGGCTTTTTCTTCGTCCATGCGGTCAGCTTCAAACTTTAGTTAAGCTTGAAGGTGTCAATTTTGGAGCAGGGGGTTATTTCTTGGATAGCAGCCTCTTAGTCCACGGTGATCTGAACTGTAGACAGTGATCCATCAGCTTCCAGTTCATGGCAGGACTGTGCCATGGTGGTTCCCAGGTTGTTCCTGACCATCCAAACCAACTTCCTTTCAGCTGAGGGTGACCGTTGCCGTTTTCTTGAAGCAAAGTGGCTTGGCAAAGTGACTACACCTCACAATAACTTGGATACAATTGTTTGAACTGGTCTTGGAATTTGTAGTTCTTTAGAAATAGCTCCAAGAAACATTCCAGAGTTGTGTGTATCTGCGATCCTCTTTCTCAGATCTGCACTGAGCTCCTTAGACTTTCCCATTTTACTGTGTGTTGGTCAATCCAATGAGTGCTATAAACAAACCCTTTTTATGACAGCACAGAGAAGCTACCAGCTGTAGTCAATTATGATCACTAACTGGAAGTTCAGAGACCTCGGCCTTGGCAAGATAAGAGACGTTTTGGAAGTTTCAGCACCTCTGAATTAATAATCTAAGTGAGCGTATGTAAATTTTTGACCCTGTATGTATCATTTTGACCCTGTGTTGATTTCAGAAAACCCAAAGAAAATTAAAACTTGTGCACCAAATTCTAGTGTGTTTTTTTAAAAAAGATGTATGCTGTACAATCATTCTGCCACAGAAAAAGAACAGTTCAAAGAAATTACTGAAAGCCCAAATATTGCCATGACATTCATATCCAAGATGACATTCATGTTCCTGTATGTAAACTTCTGACCACAACTGTATGCTCACTGTGAAGGAAAAATGTAAGTATCTGGGTAAAACCTTTTATAAAGTAACTATATTGCTCAGGCTTAATAATTTAGTAATTTAATGAAATTGTGCTCACTGCCCTACCATGCCATTCATATTATGTAAATACATGATGCTAGATATCTACTAACATTATATGGTTAACTTATCTTGCTAGTAGTGAGTCACTAGTTTATTAGCAATCTAACTAGGTCTATCATGATTGAGCACCCTCTCATTTTTTATAGTGGAATTACCAAATTAGAATTTCACTAACTGCAGAAACAGAGTTGTAAATCAAGAACACGGATATACTTCACCCCATTATCAGAAACAATTCAGGAGTCACCAAAGGACATGACATACTGTAACTTTTATGTCGCTTCAGCGATTACACTCATTCATTAATCAATAAACTTAAGTCTAAATTATGGCTTTGAAGCGCTACCAAAATGTCAGTAACAATTAAAAACCACCATCTAGTGTAGTGCTGTGTTTTGCGTGTGGTTAATATTGCACTTCTGCTCATTATAGTCTCACAATTGAGCTCCTATTTGGCTGCCTTAATATCCTCTAGCCTCAGGGCCAGCAATGACTGATCTGGTTCATCTGGGCACCAGTCTTGTGAGCAATGCCCTGTGTCTGCCCGCAGCATGTGTCAAACCCATGTGCGACACGGCGTTCAATAGTACACTCAGCAGACGTGACATATTCTTCTCAACCACAGCAGCGACACAATCAATAATAACACAATAGACTCATTTTGGCACTGAATGGAAACACTTACTTAAAAGAGGCACAGATTTCCCAATGTTTATATTTCACATAGCAGCAGGCAAAAGAATAGGAAAAGCAGCAATTTTCTTCCTGAAAAGGATAAAAGGATCTTCAATTGAATATTTCCAAAGTGACACTAAAGAGCAATAAATTTGTCAGCCAGCGTGAAAGCAACCATCATCTTAACAGATGATCAATCTGCTATGATCATGATTAGATCACCTTGAGAACTGATCAATACTCAAATGCCTTGAGAAACAAACAGCAACATGCCTAGAGTGGAAGTGGAAGACAAGAAATAAACATACCCATTTACAGTAGATAGATGCCACAAACATTTACTGCAAATCTCAGCTTTTCCACAACCATTTCATATCACTGTTGATAACCAATCTGAGAAAAATGGTCAAACATCTTATGCCTTATTATAAAACTGCTTACCACGTCAATACTGGATCATAGCAATAAAATACAATAAAAAGCACACAAGGGTTATTCCACTAACACAAATTCAAATGTACTAGGCTCTTAGAAATTAAAATATTAATTTGACATGTAAGTAATCATCCATCCACATCCATTATTTATACCAGTTATCTGTCAGCAGGAAGCTGGAGCCAATCCCAGCTCACTTTGGGAGAGAGGCGGAGTATACCCTGGGCAGGTCGCCAACCTATCTGTGGGCTAACACAGAGACCAACAGCCGTTTGCACTCACACTCCCATATGGGCAATTTAGAGTAGCCAGTTGACCTAAATCACAAGTCTTTGGACTGTGGAAGGAAATCAGAGTACCCAGAGGAAACCCACGCAAACACGAGGAGAACATGCAAACTCCACACAGAAAGGCACCCAGTTGGTCACTAAGTTCAAACCCAGAAACTGCTTGCTGTGAGGTGACGGTGCCAACCACTGCACCGCTGTGCCACCCCATAAGTAAATATACATGAAGGAAATCATGATTGACACAACACAAAAAAAATGCAATTTTATATATAACACAGGAGCTGTAAATGTTTCTGCTTCCACAAAGAATTCATAATGACATTTCTTACAAAAAGGGTAATGTTTCATCATTATTAACGCTCCAAATATTTCCTTTAAATAGCCATCACTACCAGGACCTTTCTGGTAAAACAGCTATCTGGGAATATGCACAAATAACTGACTTCAGCTTCACTTCTGATTTTTATTTTTGTATATTAATATATATTTTTAATAATCATAGTGAGAATTTTTCCTATTTTAAAAATTCATTTTTCTCCAAGGGGCGGCACGGTGGTGTAGTGGTTAGCGCTGTCGCCTCACAGCAAGAAGGTCTGGGTTCGAGCCCCGTGGCCAGCGAGGGCCTTTCTGTGCAGAGTTTGCATGTTCTCCCCGTGTCCGCGTGGGTTTCCTCTGGGTGCTCCGGTTTCCCCCACAGTCCAAAGACATGCAGGTTAGGTTAATTGGTGACTCTAAATTGACCGTAGGTGTGAATGTGAGTGTGAATGGTTGTCTGTGTCTATGTGTCAGCCCTGTGATGACCTGGCGACTTGTCCAGGGTGTACCCCCCCTTTCGCCCGTAGTCAGCTGGGATAGGCTCCAGCTTGCCTGCGACCCTGTAGAACAGGATAAAGCGGCTAGAGATAATGAGATGAGATGAGAGATTTTTGTCCAAATTTACAGTGGTGCTTGAAAGTTTGTGAACCCTTTAGAATTTTCTGTATTTCTGCATAAATATGACCTAAAACATAATCAGATTTTCACACAAGTCCTAAAAGTAGATAAAGAGAACCCAGTTAAACAAATGAGACAAAAATATTATACTTGGTCATTTATTTATTGAGGAAAATGATCCAATATTACATATCTGTGAGTGGCAAAAGTATGTGAACCTCTAGGATTAGCAGTTAATTTGAAGGTGAAATTAGACTCGGGTGTATCTGCAGAATCAATGGGATGACAATCAGGTGTGAGTGGGCACCCTGTTTTATTTAAAGAACAGGGATCTATCGAAGTCTGATCTTCACAACACATGTTTGTGGAAGTGTATCATGGCATGAACAAAGGAGATTTCTGAGGACCTCAGAAAAAGCGTTGTTGATGCTCATCAGGCTGGAAAAGGTTACAAAACCATCTCTAAAGAGTTTGGACTCCACCAATCCACAGTCAGACAGATTGTGTACAAATGGAGGAAATTCAAGACCATTGTTACCCTCCCCAGGAGTGGTCGACCAACAAAGATTACTCCAAGAGCAAGGCGTGTAATAGTCGGTGAGGTCAAAAAGGACCCCAGGGTAACTTCTAAGCAACTGAAGGCTTCGCTCACGTTGGCTAATGTTAATGTTCATGAGTCCACCATCAGAAGAACACTGAACAACAATGGTGTGCATGGCAGGGTTGCAAGGAGAAAGCCACTGCTCTCCAAAAAGAACATTGCTGCTCGTCTGCAGTTTGCTAAAGATCACGCGGACAAGCCAGAAGGCTATTGGAAAAATATTTTGTGGATGGATGAGACCAAAATAGAACTATTTGGTTTAAATGAGAAGTGTTATGTTTGGAGAAAGGAAAACACTGCATTCCAGCATAAGAACCTTATCCCATCTGTGAAACATGGTGGTGGTAGTATCATGGTTCCGGCCTGTTTTGCTGCATCTGGGCCAGGACGGCTTGCCATCATTGATGGAACAACGAATTCTGAATTATACCAGCGAATTCTAAAGGAAAATGTCAGGACATCTGTCCATGAACTGAATCTCAAGAGAAGGTGGGTCATGCAGCAAGACAACAACCCTAAGCACACAAGTTGTTCTACCAAAGAATGGTTAAAGAAGAATAAAGTTAATGTTTTGGAATGGCCAAGTTAAAGTCCTGACCTTAATCCAATCAAAATGTTGTGGAAGGACCTGAAGCAAGCAGCTCATGTGAGGAAACCCACCAACATCCCAGAGCTGAAGCTGTTCTGTACAGAGGAATGGGCTAAAATTCCTCCAAGCCGGTGTGCAGGACTGATCAACAGTTACCGGAAATATTTAGTTGCAGTCATTGCTGCACAAGGGGGTCACACCAGATACCGAAAGCAAAGGTTCACATACTTTTGCCACTCACAGATACCGGTATGTAATATTGGATCATTTTCCTCAATAAATAAATGACCAAGTATAATATTTTTGTCTCATTTGTTTAACTGGGTTCTCTTTATCTACTTTTAGGACTTGTGTGAAAATCTGATGATGTTTTAGCTCATATTTATGCAGAAATATAGAAAATTCTGAAGGGTTCACAAACTTTCAAGCACCACTGTAGTCCCATCTCATTTTCTAGGCCTCTACTTCAGATAGCAATCCAGGAATGTGATGACATATAGAGACCATTGCCTCTTTATTCCACATCGCTACTTACAGTGTCAGAGCACAGTACTTGGTTTACGTGAGCAAATAGACCACAGGGATTTAGCTAGTGTAGCCCTAATTGACAGAGGAAGAGGAAAATAAAGTGGTTCTTCTCACTCACAAAAAAGGTGCAAAAGGTGCAATTATGCTCCTTTAGACTCCCACACAGAGTTTGCTGTAGTGTCATTGAACCACAAACTTGTGAGAAACCTTAAAATAGATGTAACACTCAGCAACCACATTATTTTTTTCCTTTGGAATAGGACACTGAATAGAATTTCCATAGAATATCAATTTCATATTCATTGCCTTACAACACACACGCTGCAAATGATCTTCTGTTTCTGATTTTAGATTTCACCATTTAAATCAACAGTATTCAAATTTATTTATTTTTTTGTGTAAAGAAAATAATTATTATTATCATTATATAATAATAATTGAGGTAAGCGACAGTTTCCATAAAGCATTGGTTTTGAATGCTACCGCAATCATAATAGTAACTTCAAAGAATATCTGGTCTGAACAGACATTTTACCACTCCAAAATGCACAATAAATTAAAATATTTAGTTAATTAGCCATTTACAAACACTTTTTCCAACAAAAGCTCATCTCTCATCTCATTATCTCTAGCCGCTTTATCCTCCTACAGGGTCGCAGGCAAGCTGGAGCCTATCCCAGCTGACTACAGGCGAAAGGCGGGGTACACCCTGGACAAGTCACCAGGTCATCACAGGGCTGACACATAGACACAGACAACCATTCACACTCACATTCACATCTACAATCAATTTAGAGTCACCAGTTAACCTAACCTGCATGTCTTTGGACTGTGGGGGAAACCAGAGCACCCGGAGGAAACCCACGCGGACACGGGGAGAACATGCAAACTCCGCACAGAAAGGCCCTCGCCAGCCACGGAGCTCGAACCCGGACCTTCTTGCTGTGAGGCGACAGCGCTAACCACTACACCACCGTGCCGCCCCAACAAAAGCTGTCATTAATAAATTAAGATGTATACGATAAAGTTTGTACCGCCCACTTCAGGCACAAGTCTGTTTGCATAGATTTAGCTGCTTGCGAGAAGAACGTTAGATTCTCTTTGAACATAAAATTTGTGTTAAGATTACATTTGAATGATCCTCAGCCAAAGACACAAATCTAACTCTGACACATTTAGGATATCATTAACAATGTGATACTTAAGAAGCTATTTCTACTTCATTATGAATTACCAAGTGACTTTTCCTAATAGACACTGAGTTACTGTGCATCTGTCTTTCGTGTACAGGGAAACATCATTAGTGGAAGCATCATTATTACTTAATGCTAAAGCACTATGGGCACTATGGACCTTCTATCTTTAGCGTCCATTTGTCTTTCAGTCTCTCTCTCTCTCTCTCTCTCTCTCTCTCTCTCATATGTTAAGATTCCACATGCTCCTCAGGAATCAATAGATGCACTTGCTGCTATCTTGGCACATCTGCTCTTCACTATAAAAGGCTTGGGAGGCTACCTTTGATGAATATATTCAGTAATCCAGTCAATCAGGGCTATTAATGCTGTTGAACTAAGTATAATAGCTTTGATTGAGGGTTACCACTTTATTGAAGCAGTGAAACTGAGATGCATAGGATTGAGCACTTCAGCGTGGTTTAGCTCCAAATCATTGAAAAAGAATTAGACAGAGGAGTAAAACTATGTGAATATTCCAGTACATCACTTCATTGGCACTCGCTTACCATGTGCCTGGAACAGAAAAATGGGCTGCTCACACATACAGTATATGAGCTGTGCAGGTTTAAAACAACCTAAAATAACACAGATCTACATGTTATACTGGGAACCACTCTAAACTAAAGAGAGCTCACCAGCATAGCCTCTATCTCAATGGGACATGAACCAAAAAATAGCTGTAAGCAGTTGTATAGAACTGAAACAGGGTCAGCGCTATCAAACCCAATCTTTCCCATGCAGTACAAGACTAAGTAGTTCACCTAAACTCAGTACATCTATAGATAATAAAGTCTATGTTAAAGAATGACTGCTCACAGTCATTTTAGACTTGTTTTCTACAATACAGGAACATACTGGATTGCAGTAAACTGCATTTACCTTCCAGATTTAGCAACCAAAGCATTTTTGGGACATTTACTTGGTCAATGAGGTGAAGAGAATGTACCGTCCTGACTCAAAATATAGCTTACTATACAAAAATACAAAGGCTGCCCTTAGAGCACATGCTGTTCGGTCAAGAAGGCCATTGGTAGGTTTGGGAATTTTCCAATTTTCCTCTGAGGACACCAGTTTTTGGTTTTTGTTTGGTTGTTTGGTTGGTTGTTTTTCATTCCCATGTCTCAAAAGCACACACACAAACACACACAGTGTAGAAGGCCACCACTAAGACATTACTACTCATGGACCATTGTTATGAAAATCTGTTACGTTTTGATTTCTCACAGTTGTGAATGACAGCAATGTAGAAAATGCACAAAAACAGGGAAAATTTTGCTAGCAAATGCAACAGTGATAAAAAATAAATTATATTTTCCAAAAAATTGGCTGCTGGTAATAGTGATGATGGGGAAAACACTGTTGATAAAGCAGCTATATAGAACCATAGCCTAGCTAGCTAACTAAAGCAAAGGAATGATGAGCATTCATTTATGTTCGCTTTTATTTAGAACTGGTTTGTGCTAGAATTCTCACACATTTTCTTCTTTATGGCTATTTATTTTATTAATGTGTGATTATACTTTAGAGCTAATGAATCCTGATTCCAAATGTGGCAGCGGGGGCATGGCCAAGCACCGGTCTGTGACAGGAGGGCGGAGTCAGGGAAGGTAAGTGGCAGAATCACTACACCTGTTGTCAATTAACCTGTGTTGGTGAGTGTCTTCCCAGTGACCGCGCCCTATTTAAAGAGGGAAAGCAGAGAGCAGAGGGCTCATCCCGGAACCACACGCCGGTTGTGTGTTGATGTGTGTCTGGGTGCAAATTTGTTCACTGAAAAGTGTAGCAATAAAAATCGTAGTTTCAAACCTGATCTCTGTCCTGTTGTCCTCTGTGCTCCACCCCTTCGTGAGAACTGTTACAGTGGTGCTGAAACCCGGGACCTGGAGCACAGCAGCCTAACAGCCCCATGGAGTCCTCCCCGTTCGCCGAACTGGTCCACGCCCTCGCCACAGCCCAGCAAAGCCAGCACCAGGCGCTACTCACCCACCGAAAGGAGCAAGAACAGCAGTTCAAGGCCCTGGTGTTGGCCCAACAAGAAGATCAACAGGCGTTCCGGCACCTCCTCGCGTCGGCGGGGTCCACCAACGCTCCCACCGCGGGCCCGTCCCCCCTCACCATAACAAAGATGGGCCCACAGGACGACCCCGAGGCATTCATCACGCTCTTCGAGCAAGTCGCGGAAACCTCGGGGTGGCCGATGGAGCAGCGCGCGGCGCGCCTCCTCCCCCTGCTAACGGGAGAGGCACAACTGGCCGCGCTACAGCTCCCCGCCGACCGCCGGCTGGCCTACGCGGACCTTCACCGGGCCATCCTCCAGAGCGTGGGGCGCACCCCAGAACAGCAGCAGCAGCGCTTCCGTGCTTTGCGCTTGGAGGAAGTCGGCCGGCCGTTCACATTCGGCCAGCAACTCCGGGACGCCTGCTGGCGGTGGTTGAGGGCCGACAACCGCGACGCCGAGGGGATCATCGACCAGGTGGTGCTGGAGCAATTCATCACACACTTGCCAGTGGGAACCGCAGAGTGGGACCAGTGCCACCACCTGGCGTCGCTAGATCAGGCAGTCGAGCTGGCGGAGGACCATATGGCGGCTGTCCCGGTGGCAGGACAGCAGACAGCCTCTTCTCTCTCTCTCTCTCCCTCTCCTCCTGTGTCTCATCCTTGCCCCATTCCCCCACCGCAGAGGCGGGGGCCGGCGCCACCTCTGCCGGCCCGCCGCACCCGCAGTGCCCTCCCGTTTCTCCCTTCTGTGTCTGTCTCTCCCCCCCTCAGGTGAGTGAGCCCCAGAACACCGGTGCGGAGAGGAAGCCCGGGCCAGCTTGCCGGCGCTGCGGGGAGCCGGGCCACCTCCAACAACAGTGCATTGTCATGGAGGTGGGCGCGGTGGTTCGGATCCCCGACATGCCAGGAGTCGCCCTCGATAGGGCTGGAGCGTATCGCATACCGGTGAGTATTCAAGGGGATACATATCAGGCGTTGGTGGATTCTGGTTGTAATCAGACCTCAATCCACCAAAGCCTGGTTCAAGACGAGGCATTGGGGGGAGCACAGGGGGTAAAGGTGTTGTGTGTGCACGGGGACGTTCACAGCTACCCTTTGGTGTCGGTCCACATTTTTTTCAGAGGGGAAAAATTTATAGTGAAGGTGGCGGTTAATCCTCGCCTTACCCACTCTTTAATTTTGGGGACTGATTGGCCGGGATTTCGGGATTTAATGACACACTTAGTAAAGAGTGGGTCCTGCCATTTAACAGGGGGAGGTCCCGGTGTCGCTTTGGCGGGAGCAGCTGTCACAGAGCCGTCTACGTCATCTCCGCATCAGAGTGAGGAGCAGCAGGCTCCTCCTCTTCCTGTTGGGGAATCCCTCGCAGATTTCCCATTAGAGCAGTCGCGAGACGAGACTCTGCAGCATGCGTTTGACCAAGTGAGAGTAATCGATGGTCAAACGCTCCAGCCAAACGCCACCCCGTCCTTCCCCTACTTCGCGATTATGAAGGATAGGTTATACTGAGTGATGCAGGACACTCAAACTAAGGAGCGAGTCACGCAGCTTTTAATTCCAAAGAGCCGCCGGGAATTGGTATTCCAGGCGGCTCACTTTAATCCCATGGCTGGACACCTAGGGCAGGATAAGACACTAGCCCGAATAATGGCCCGATTCTATTGGCCAGGGATTTGCGGCGACGTTCGTAGGTGGTGTACGGCGTGCCGCGCATGCCAGTTAGTGAATCCAGTGGCCATTCCAAAAGCGCCATTGCGCCCTCTACCATTAATCGAGACCCCATTTGAAAGAGTTGGGCTGGATCTCGCCGGGCCATTAGATCGGTCGACACGAGGGTACCGCTTTATATTAGTTCTGGTGGACTATGCAACGCGATACCCGGAAGCAGTGCCTCTGCGCAATATCTCAGCATGCAGTATTGCGGAGGCGCTCTTCCACGTTATCTCCCGAGTTGGAATCCCGAAAGAGATTCTGACTGATCAAGGCACCACGTTTATGTCACGGACACTGCGTGAACTGTATGGGTTATTGGGGATTAAGCCGATCCGCACCAGTGTGTATCACCCACAAACGGATGGCTTAGTGGAACGGTTCAACCGCACCCTCAAGGATATAATTAAAAAATTCGTAAGTGAGGACGCATGTAATTGGGATAAGTGGCTCGAGCCCTTGCTGTTTTCAGTGCGAGAGGTCCCCCAAGCCTCCATGGGGTTCTTCCCGTTCGAATTATTATATGGGCGTAAGCCGCGCGGCATTCTAGATGTGCTGCGCGAAAATTGGGAGGAGGGACCTTCACAAAGCAAAAACAAAATTCAATACGTTATGGACCTGCACGCAAAACTCCACACCCTCACCCACCTAACCCAGGAGAATTTGCGGCAGGCCCAAGAACAGCAAACCCGCCTGTACAACAAGGGTATGCGCCTTAGAGAGTTTGCACCGGGAGATAAAGTACTCGTACTGTTGCCCACATCGAGCTCCAAATTGGTCGCCAAGCGGCAAGGACCCTTTGAGGTCACACGGCGAGTCGGGGATGTCGACTACGAGGTGAGGCGAACGGACAGGGGTGGGGCGCTACAGATTTACCACCTCAATCTGCTTAAACTCTGGAATGAGGAGGTCCCCGTGGCGTTGGTGTTGGTGGTTCCGGAGAAGGCGGAGCTGGGGCAGGAGGTCCAAAAAGGGGCATTGGTGTCATGTATCCCTCCGGTCTCCTGTGGAGACCACCTCTCCCCGACCCAACTCGCGGAGGTCGCCCAGTTGCAGACCGAGTTTTCGGATGTGTTCTCGCCCCTGCCCGGTCGCACTAACCTCATAGAGCACCACATTGAGACGCCCCCGGGGGTAGTAGTGTGTAGCCGCCCTTACAGGCTACCCGAACACAAAAAAAAGGTGGTTCGGGAAGAACTCGAGGCCATGCTCGAAATGGGCATCGTCGAAGAGTCCCACAGTGACTGGAGCAGCTCGGTGGTCTTGGTACCCAAGGCCGACGGGTCAGTCCGGTTCTGCGTGGACTATAGAAAAGTCAACGCGGTGTCTAAATTTGAAGCGTACCCAATGCCTCTGATTGATGAGTTGCTCGATCGACTAGGCACGGCTCACTTTTATTCGACACTGGATTTGACAAAGGGATACTGGCAGATCCCCTTGACTCCACTATCCTGAGAAAAAACGGCCTTTTCCACACCGTTTGGATTACATCAATTCGTCACAGTTCCGTTCGGGCTGTTTGGGATGCCCGCTACGTTTCAGCGGCTGATGGACCGGATCCTCCGCCCCCACGCCACCTATGCGGCCGCCTACCTTGATGACATCATCATCTATAGTAATGACTGGCCGAGGCATCTCGAACATCTGAGGGCCGTCCTTAGGTCGCTGAGGCGAGCGGGTCTCACAGCCAACCCGAAGAAGTGTGTGATTGGGTGGGTGGAAGTACGGTATCTGGGCTTCCACTTGGGCAACGGGCAGGTGCGGCCCCAAATTAACAAGACCGCAGCAATTGCGGCCTGTCTGAGGCCCAAGACCAAAAAGGGGGTGAGACAGTTCCTGGGGCTGGCTGGCTATTATCAGAGGTTTATACCTAATTATTCGGACGTCACCAGCCCGCTGACTGATCTCACTAAAAAGGGGGCACCAGATCCAGTCCAGTGGACAGAGCAATGCCAGCGGGCTTTTTCTGAGGTAAAGGCCGCACTGTGTGGGGGGCCACTTTTACACTCCCCTGACTTTTCTCTCCCCTTTATATTACAGACGGATGCGTCGGACAGAGGGCTGGGGGCGGTTTTGTCCCAGGAGGTGGAGGGGGAGGACCGCCCAGTCCTATACATCAGAGGGGCGCTACAGCACCATAGAGAAAGAGTGCCTGGCAATCAAGTGGGCGGTCCTAGCCCTCCGTTACTACCTGCTGGGGCGCCCTTTCACCCTCTGTCCGGACCACGCGCCCCTCCAGTGGCTCCACCGTATGAAGGATGCCAACATGTGGATCACCCGTTGGTATCTGGCACTCCAACCCTTTAATTTCAAAGTGGTCCACAGGCCGGGGACGCAGATGGTCGTGGCGGACTTCCTCTCCCGTCGGGGGGGGGGGGAGTCGGCTGCGGGGTATGTGGCAGCGGGGGCGTGGCCAAGTGCCGGTCTGTGACAGGAGGTCGGAGTCAGGGAAGGTAAGTGGCAGAATCACTACACCTGTTGTCAATTAACCTGTGTTGGTGTGTGTCTTCCCAGTGACCGCGCCCTATTTAAAGAGGGAGAGCAGAGAGCAGAGGGCTCATCCCGGAACCAGACGCCGGTTGTGTGTTGGTGTGTGTCTGGGTGCAAATTTGTTCACTGAAAAGTGTAGCAATAAAAATTATAGTTTCAAACCTGATCTCTGTCCTGCTGTCCTCTGTGCTCCACCCCTTCTTGAGAACTGTTACACCATAATACTGTACTAGTTGATGCATGCTCATTTGGATAGTATCTGCTCCTGTTCATGTGATAAATACAAAAAGCTTCACACATGCACCTAATACAAGCACAATATCTCTAGTAATCAGGGCTTTGAACCGGTTCAAGGAACGAAAACAAAAACCGGGAACTTTTTCTATTTCACATGGAACAGAAACGAAACCAGAAACTTTATTATTTTTTATGTTCCGGAACAGAAACGCTTATTAAAAATAATGGTAACCGGTTAATACCGGTTTTTATTTCGTTCCTCAAAGTTTCCGTAGCCTACAAATAAAAAAGCCATTCTTCTCCTGCGCAAGTTTCTATGACCCGCTGGGGTTCACTTCCTGTGTGACGTTCGCTGACTGAATGGAGAGAGCGGGAAGGTGGACTGCTATCACGTCTCCATCTGATAATAAGCGAATTACTGAGTGTCTGAGCAAAGAAGAGCCTGAACGATGCAACCTCCCTATTGGCTGTTTGTAAAAATGTATCAGTTGTTGCCCTTCCCACGGGAATCATCGCGGGCTCGAGAGACGAGACCTGACGAGTTAGTTCGTTGGTAGCAGAACAAAATGTCTGGACACAAATCGGGTTTTCAGAAAAGGAAAGAAAATAAACGGAGGGTCGAAAATACAAAAAAGGAGGCAGAAAATGCAAAACGAGTTTTAAGGTAGGACAAATGGTTACTTTTCTGAGGCAGCCTGCCGTGGCTGCAGGCTTTCAGTTGTGTCATTGAATGGTTACTTTTCTGAGGCAGCCCGCCGTGGCTGCCTGCAGGCTTATTTATTATAGCCCATTTAGTTAAAATAGTTGATATAAAATGTTTATAGTTATAGTTATGTGATGGTTGTCCTGATTTAGACTGGTCTTTTTTTTGGGGGGGGGGTGTTGCGCAATGTTGCACCCGGGTCCAGATTAGGGCAGAACCGGCCCTGGCTACATTTCAGGTGTAGTTTGTTTTATGTATGTATGTACTTGCATAGATGTGTACTTGGTCTTCCAATATGGCGACTACCGAAATCTCGCGGCGCGGTGACGTCATGCGGTAGCCCTCTATAGGGCCTGACTAGCCTTTGGTAACACACTAAACGAATTATCTTTCATTGTTGGCACTTTTTCTGTTTGTGTAGATGGGAAGACATACTGAGAATCCAAATCACCAACATTTGAAATAATAATTGTTTTGAATTATTTATTGTCTTATTTAATGAAGGTTGTAATAGAATTAGCCTACATTTGGCTTAAGCTGGATGAGACAGAGACATAATTTTATAGCCATTTGTTAAACAGCTGACAGGGAACGTAATTAACCGTTCCGGGAACGAAATTTTTTTGTTCTAACCGGTTCGGGAACGTCTATTTAATGGTGGAACCCCAAACCGGAAACGTTAAAATTCCGTTTCTGTTCGGAACGAACCAATAGGAAAAAAATTCTGGTTCAAAGCCCTGCTAGTAATACTGTGAAATTGTTAGATCCTGTTCTATTTTCTCCCAAAAGCTCATCTCATCTCATCTCATCTCATCTCATCTCATCTCATTATCTCTAGCCGCTTTATCCTGTTCTACAGGGTCGCAGGCAAGCTGGAGCCTATCCCAGCTGACTACGGGCGAAAGGCGGGGTACACCCTGGACAAGTCGCCAGGTCATCACAGGGCTGACACATAGACACAGACAACCATTCACACTCACATTCACACCTACGGCCAATTTAGAGTCACCAGTTAACCTAACCTGCATGTCTTTGGACTGTGGGGGAAACCGGAGCACCCAGAGGAAACCCACGCGGACACGGGGAGAACATGCAAACTCCGCACAGAAAGGCCCTCGCCAGCCACGGTGCTCGAACCCGGACCTTCTTGCTGTGAGGCGACAGCGCTAACCACTACACCACCATGCCGCCCACCTCCCAAAAACTGTTAATTATAAATATTGTATGTCCAGTAGAACCAACACATACAATCAGATCTTAGCCTTGAATAAAGATTCCAGTTGGCTATGAGGCTTGTTCTGACAACACTAGTATAAATTAATGGATACAGGAATAATCTGTATCTGTATCTGTCATAACAATACCCACGTCTCCAATCTCTGATACATGATATGGCAAGGGCGGTACGGTGGTGTAGTGGTTAGCGCTGTCGCCTCACAGCAAGAAGGTCCTGGGTTCGAGCCCCGGGGCCGGCAAGGGCCTTTCTGTGCGGAGTTTGCATGTTATCCCCGTGTCCGCGTGGGTTTCCTCCGGGTGCTCCGGTTTCCCCCACAGTCCAAAGACATGCAGGTTAGGTTAACTGGTGACTCTAAATTGACCGTAGGTGTGAATGTGAGTGTGAATGGTTGTCTGTGTCTATGTGTCAGCCCTGTGATGACCTGGCGACTTGTCCAGGGTGTACCCCGCCTTTCGCCCGTAGTCAGCTGGGATAGGCTCCAGCTTGCCTGCGACCCTGTAGAACAGGATAAAGTGGCTACAGATAATGAGATGAGATGATATGGCAAGTATTGATGTGTGTTCATGTTTCACCATTATATAATGTTTGGTTTGTGGAATGAAGCATCAAGCATCTACAAACGAATAGTCCAGAGAGGGTTTTTTTTAGGGATAGAAAGGTAGTGATTCTCAGTTGGGGAGGATCAAATGGGGAATTTAAAGATTATTATGTTTTTATCTGTACTATTCTTGTTTCCACTTAGACTCTACTGTATGTTCATTTCTCCATTATATGTGTCCAGCTCATAAAAAACCTGTCTCTTGGCATGTAATCTCCTGCACTATCCCTCATACAGTATTTTCTCATATATTAGTTTAGTGTGAAGCAAACACAAGAGTGCATTCAACCTGAAAAGAACAGAACTGGGTTTGTTCCAAATCAAGGACATCAAGTCTCTAAAAACATTCTCACTCATCACACATCCCTCCTTTCCTTACTGAGCTTCTTACACTTTAAAAGCCCTCTTCAAAGGCACACACACAGACTGACTGATGATGTCAAGGATCCTCTGTTGATCTTCCGCATACGGTTAATACATGGATATCTGAAAACTTCAATCTAATCTTCATCTTCTTCTTGACAAATTTCTCACAAATATCACTGATGATCAGTGTAGGATCGTTGCTATTATAATAACATCACTTTCTACTTTATATATATATATATATATATATATATATATATATATATATATATATATATATATATATATATATATATGAGAGAGATATGAAGTTTATCTTCGAGTGGTGGATGTATATTTCATGAGTGAGCGTGGCAACCAAGTGAAAATATTTTCAACACGAGAAGATAAATTTCATCTCTTTGCACCACTATGTAATGTTCCTTATATTATACAGACACATCCACAAAATAAATACGCAAGTTAATCAAAAGAATTTTAATGATGAACCAATCCGCCATTTTGACAACACACGTCAAGTCAGCGGGAAAACACTGGGAGTGACATCATTGGAGTGAAATATCGGGAAATGTCTCACTCAGATCCCCGATGTTTTTCATATGAAAAATACGGGTTTTTCAAAATAAGAAGATAAACTTCATATCTTCAAGCCAACATCTAATTTTCTTTTTATTATATAGACATGTTCACAAACAAAGTACTCAAACTTATCAACACAATTCATCAATTTCCTCACGAGTGACAGATAGAAATTTATGTTTCTATATATCAATATAGGGGATGGCATGGTGGTGTAGTGGTTAGCACTGTCGCCTCACAGTAAGAAGGTCCTGGGTTTGAGCCCAGTGGCCGATGGGAGCCTTTCTGTGTGGAATTTGCATGTTCTTCCCATGTCTGCGTGGGTTTCCTCTGGGTGCTCCAGTTTCCCCCACAGTCCAAAGACATGCAGGTTAGGTTAACTGGTGACTCTAAATTGACCGTAGGTGTGAATCTGAGTGTGAATGGTTGTCTCTATCAGTGCGTTTACATGCACATCCAAATCGAGCTACTGTCGGTAATCGAGCTACGGGTCCCAGCAGGGGTGCCAGAGAAATCCAATCCTACATGCACACAAAGGAAATTGAGCTATTGTGTGAGGTACATTGTGCACTCGAGCCACAGGTGGCGCTACACGCCCCATCGTGTTGGTACACTTCCGGTTGTCATCATGAAGAGCTATTCAAGAGTATAAACAAAGTTATCAGTTCCGTGTTCACAAGAAGAACGACGACAAGGACAGCAACATCGAGAGATGTTGTTCCTCCTGACCTCTTCTGCTGCTCGCTACTACTACTGTTGTCATGCCAACCGAGGCTGTTGTGTTTCCTGCTTGTGGTCTCGTCACTCGTCACTTCCGGAAGGGGCAGTGCTGAAGTAAGTAGCTCGATAGGGTTTACATGCACTAAGTAGCTCGGCTACAATCGCATAATCTAGGTCGTGTAGCTCGATTACGAGAAATCCAGTTCGGTTCGATTTCAGCCGAGCTAAGGTGTTTCCATGGCATTTAGAACTTCGATTTCAGTCGAGCTACGGCAGAAATTCGATTTTCTCTATGTGCATGTAAACGCACTGTATGTGTCAGCCCTGTGATAACCTGACGACTTGTCCAGAGTGTATTCCGCCTCTCGCCCATAGCTTGCCTGCGACCCTGTAGAACAGGTTAAGCGACTACAGATAATGGATGGATGCCATGGATAGATGAATGTCAATATAGGTTCTCCATGTCCCAGATGTAACTCACATGAAAAATACGAGTGGCGTATATAAAATCTGCATACAGTGTGTCCAAACTTTTGACTGTATACATAGTCATAGGTTTTTCTATTATTTAGTCTTAGGTATCTGGACTTCTTTCTATGCTGTAGAACAATACTGAAGACATCACATCTATGAAATAACATCTGGAGCATAGATGGAGTTTTGTGGTTTAAAAAAAGTTCATGTTTAATATTTTCGATTCTTCAAAGTAGCCACCGTTTACCTTGATGACGCTTTGCACACTATTGGCATTATCTTAACCAGCTTCATGAGGTAGTCACCTGGAATGCCTTTCAATTAAGAGGTGTACCTCGTCAAAAGGTAATTAGTGCAATTTATTGCCTTCTTAATGTGTTTGAGATCAAACAGTAAATAGTAAATACTAAAAATACAGTAAATAGCCCTATTCCACAACTATTATAAATGTTATTGTATTTATTATTGAGTTCTTATTAGTTATTAGCCTGTTTGACCAGTCACTGATATCAAATGCATTTAATTCAATTCAATACTCAAAACATATTTTTTTTAATTCTTAAAAAAAAATCTAAAAAGGGGGGCGGCACGGTGGTGTAGTGGTTAGCACTGTCACCTCACAGCAAGAAGGTTCTGGGTTTGAGCCCAGTGGCCAACGAAGGCCTTTCTGTGTGGAGTCTGCATGTTCTCCCCACATCTGCATTGGTTTCCTCCGGGTGCTCCGGTTTCCCCCACAGTCCAAAGACATGCAGGTTATGTTAACATGGGACAGCCTTAGGCTGGGTGCGCATGTACGCAGCGGCTTTGCTCTCCTATGATGAACTAAATTTCATTGTACATTTGTAAAGTGACAATAAAGGCATTCTATTCTATTCAATAGGGCTGAAAGTAATGTCAACTTGGACCCAAGGTGTTCTATGGGTGAATATTTCAGGAACAGCTCTATGGCTTCAATAAATGGGCAATATATTATCATCCATCCATCCCTCTATTATCCATAACCACTTATCCTGTGCAGGGTCACGGGCAAGCTGGAGTCTATCCCAGCTGACTATGGATGAGAGGCGGGGTACACCAAGTTGCCAGATCATCGCAGGGCTTGATACACAGAAACAAACAACCATTCACACTCACATTCACACCTATGGTAAATTTAGAGCCACCAATTAGCCTAACCTGCATGCCTTTGGACTGTAGGGGAAACCGGAGCACCAGGAGGAAACCCACGAAGACACAGGGAGAACATGCAAACTCTGCACAGAAAGGCCCCAATCAGCCGCTGGGCTCGAACCCAGAACCTTCTTGCTGTGAGGCAACAATGATAACCACTACACCACCATGCCACCCAATATATATTATCATATACCTTTAAATAATTAATGCAATATTAAAATAGTTGGATTATGTTCATATAATATATCTATAGAATTTATTTTACAGTTACAGTGTCCCTGGTTGCAAAAAGTTAGAGAACCTCTGATTTAAAATGCGTAGACTTGAAGATGAGGAGGATGTCTTGGTGAGGAAATTTTAAGTGAATAAATGAGTTAGGTTATATTCTGGTAACACCATGGATGGGGCATCAGTCTTTAGCTGATATTCCTCTCCTGGATTTGTGTCCACAGTGTTTCAAGACTCTTTCTAGCAGCATGAGTCAAATAAATGTCACAGGAATTTTCTGCAGGAACAAATAATTATAAAAAATAGATTGTGCATGGATTCCGCTATTTTTTTTTTTATTATCATTATTACTGGATACCCACTTCTGAGAAATGCTTCCAGGACATTTAACTCTGGAAGAGGAAGTGCATTAGTGTAAATCTACTAATCTCCTAGTTTGGTCAATATTGAGGTCTAATAAAAGCCAGTACCAAGTACGAGATTTCCTCCCATCCCTCAGCCTGTTCCCTGTCTCCTGCATCACCGCCTCAGCTGTGATAAAGATGGAATGTGTCCTATAAGCTGGTTACACTATTCTATGCTTCTCGTTATGCTGGGCAGACACTATGACACTGATAGCCATCAAGCTGTCACTATCAGGGAAAAAAGAAAGAGGAAATACGAGTATCCTATTTTCTACATAAATAAGCTCTAAAGCAACATCAAGCAGAAACTAGCACTGTAATTAATTTCTCTGGGGATTTTTTTTCCTTCAAAACAAATTGAGATGGATTAGATTTCATCTTTGAATCTCTGCCTAGTCACTATGATGGACAGATGCAGAAATTAGCTATGCATGTCCTGCATGCTAACAAAGAGTGAAAAACAAGGGATTAGAGAGTTTATATCCTCCTCATGATAAACATACTGTACAGTTTAAAGAAAGGAACATGTGGAGAGAGTTTGCCATGAACTTTAGATGATGCAATCCATAATTAATTTGTGCATGAGCAGTTTATAGAGCTACTGAGTAGTTATTAAAGTTTCACACTCATTTGAGATCAGTTCTATGTGGCGTCTTATTAGGGTTAAAGTTAGTACTTGGAAAGCTGTTATGGTCTCATGACTTCGTATGGAGTGGGCTTAACTCATATAAACTTGTGTGTGTGTGTGTGTGTGTGTGTGTGTGTGTGTGTGTGTGTGTGTGTGTGTGTGTGTGTGTGTGCAGTACCAGTCAAGCTTTGGACACACCTTGTAATTCAACAGCTTTTTTTTTTTAGTAATTAAAAGACACTTCATGACTTAAAGTAACGATGGATGTCGTTTCTCTTTACTTAGTTGAGCAGTTCTTGACATAATATGGATTACTACAGTTGTGTCAGGAATTGGCAGAGGAGGCAGACGCAAGTGCAGATTAGTTCATTGATGGCGACAAAACATAAAACACAAAGGACGAGAAGCAAAATGAGGATAGGTGAGCATGGCAATGATATGAACATGACATGAATTTGGTAAAACAACATGGACGATGGGTGGCACGGTGGTGTAGTGGTTAGCGCTGTCGCCTCACAGCAAGAAGGTCCGGGTTCGAGCCCCGTGGCCGACGAGGGCCTTTCTGTGCAGAGTTTGCATGTTCTCCCTGTGTCCGCGTCGGTTTCCTCCGGGTGCTCCGGTTTCCCCCACAGTCCAAAGACATGCAGGTTAGGTTAACTGGTGACTCTAAATTGGCCGTAGGTGTGAATGTGAGTGTGAATGGTTGTCTGTGTCTATGTGTCAGCCCTGTGATGACCTGGCGACTTGTCCAGGGTGTACCCCGCCTTTCGCCCATAGTCAGCTGGGATAGGCTCCAGCTTGCCTGCGACCCTGTAGAGCAGGATAAAGCGGCTAGAGATAATGAGATGAGATGGGAACACGGACGATAGAAGACAAACGCTAGACACTGAGTGCTGTACGAGATGTGACTTAAATACTTGCGCTCATTAAACATAAACGTGGATCAGGTGCAAACAGTCATGTGACGTGAGCGTCATGACCAAGTGACTGATGAAAATCGAAGTCCTGCACCATGTTCAGCACAACCATCACAGTTGGGTTGTGATTTCCAACACTAACAATATGGCTAAGTTTTACAGACTCCATTTTAAGAACCACTACTTTAAATCACTATTAGTTTTTAATATGATACTTGTGGATAAAAAAATGATGCACTCATGATTTACACATAAACTTTTAGTTCCATTTGAGCCTATCAATGCATTATGTAGCACTCTGTGATTCACTGAAGCAATCTCCATTTTATTCTATCAAGTTTTTTTTCTGAAACTGTTCTCAATGCATACCTTTCTGAAGTGAAACCTTGAAGACTGACCTACAACTCACCATCTGCTTCTGCTAGACACCTCTTTAAATAAATGAAATCTCATAAATTTATGGGGTTTTTTTTATTTATTTTCTCTTCAACTGACAAGCATCATAGTAAAATAAAACTTCACAGCAAGCCTGGCTTTTGACTTCAATTATGAAAAGAAATCTTCACACAGATGGTGATGTACAAAAGGTCTCGGTCAGATCACAGAAAGTCTGCGGAGTGTGACTAACCAATAAAACTAAACACACAAAACTCCATTGCCCACATGTTGAAAAGCTGATTCTAAAGAATGTATCTGACCCATAGATTAATGGAAATTCTGGCTTAAAGTGCTCTTTAGTTGGTTGTGAATACATCAGGGAGTAAAGCTCAGGATCCTCAGCAACAAAGCTGACAAAATGGCTGAGAGCAAACCAGAACATACTGTGTTAACGCAGCTAATTTCTTAACCTGCTGAGGTGAGCAGTTAGTCGCTCTTTCTGTATGCTCTTTCATTTCTGTTTTTGGATGGTATCACTTTGTGAATACACTTCAGCATAAATCTTATTACTTCTCTTCCTCTCCGTGTCTCCCTTCAACGGATCGATTTGCCTAACAATGCTACAGCTCCCTCCAGCTTGACTCCCCCACTTTGGATCAACTCCACGAGAGTCTCGAAAACGCTGCCTTCTTCTTTTTTAATGAGCATTCTTTTTGAACTTGGCCATAGCGTATTGATTTTCCACTTGCAGACAAGTGTGTGATATGATCTCAGAAGCATGGATAGAGATATGACTGAAAAGAAATGCCCAGATATCATTTTCACTCATTTCTTAGATAGCTGAGTCTCTGACACAGGCTGGCGTGATAATCCTTGTCCAATTTAAAAGATCATCCTTAAATCTAATGAGATATGAAGATGTGTCTCAAAAGGCTCATCATCTTCATGTGGGAGCCTGGGTAAATGATCGAGCTATCTCTTGGTGGCAAAGATTAATCTAGCTGTACATTTTTGCATTCATAGTCATCCATAAGGGGCCCATAGACCAGGAGTAGATCAATAGTGAACCTTTGCATAGGTTCTCTTCACATTTACTGCATCTTAGCCAGAGGGGTCAACTCAAACAGCCAGGAATGGAAAGAGAAAAGGACAAACAGATAATGCTGAACCATTGCACAGACTGTTTTATGTTTAGTTTCAAAAATTGTTTCTTTTTCTGTGAAAATACAACGGGTGTTGGTTTTCGCACTTACAAAGAATCCTCTGTGATTCCCATGACTACAATCCACAGCTCAGAACAATTGGACAGGTAAGAGCTATTCTAGTCCCAAGAAACAGAAAGATCTATTTTTGTGAGCATGGAAGAAAAAGAAGGTTAGCATTACAAAGACATACCCTATTTAAAGGGAAGTGCTTCCATCATCATGTCGAGAATTATTCCCAGCACATTTGTCATCTTGTTCAGAAAACATTTCCCTGTGAATTGGGGCCGGGACCCTATTTATCCGTTTGAAAATTTCTAAAGGTGCCTGGATAAAATTGAGCCGAAGGAGTGTGTGTGTGTGTGTGTGTGTGTGTGTGTGTGTGTGTGTGTGTGTGTGTGTGTGTGTGAAGATATACGCACAATGGATTTGGTTATAAATCCAGGATGACTATTTTCTCTTCTGCTTTTTGTTTTTTTTATTAATATAAAATTGTCGCTGGTGTGTTTGGATGAAAGATAATGAGAAAACAAAGGATAGCAAATCAAATTGACAGAAATTCTATTTTCTGGTAGAGAAAACAGAAACATCAGTGTGTGTGTGTGTGTGTGTGTGTGTGTGTGTGTGTGTGTGTGTGTGTGTGTGTTGAATTATAATGGCAGGCCAACATGACTGAGACACCAAAAGCTTTGTACTGTGCTGTGATCAAATATGAATGATCAAACATGATTTCTTAGTAGAATTTGCAGATATTATTTCCCAGTTGTGTTCTGTGACATGTTAGACTTGTCAGTGTGTGTGTGCGTGTGTGTGTGTGTGTGTGTGTGTGTCCTCACACAGTACCTCCATAACAACGAGGGTCATGGCTTTCCCTCCTGGTTGGTTGGCCCTGGACGAGTGAATGGACTACAGCTGCTCATTTTAACTAATGAACTACATCAACTGCAAGGTCAGGGGCATGTGGATTCCATGGCAACAGAGGAAACATTGCAGGTCTTTGCAGTAGTGAACAGACCATAGCAAGCCGAAACAACCGCCCCTCCCCCACCCCTCCCTTCTTCTAGATACTTCTTTGGGAATCTTTGAGATGGGTGAAGGATGCAATGAAAGATCAGCAGTAATGAACTTGTTGCCTAAGCTTTTTTTTTTTTTTAAGGACAGATGACTGGCACAGTTAGGTCCCTAATGTCCGCTGTAGCCTGATGTATCCTCATGTAGCCTCAAGTAGCCTATTTTATGCACAGGTAGAACAGAATACCCTAGTTTATGAGGCTAGGATGAAATGCAGAAATCCTTCATTTCCCAGAGATCCTCGAACTGTTCTATATGCAGTGCAAAGAAGAAGCTGAAATGACTATTCAGAAAGAAGCATAAACAAGTAAGCCTTGTCACTATCCATAACTCAAAAAATAAAGCTGTTCTTATTACTTCTTTACTGATGTAATAATATTTCCCCTCAGTATACACCAGGGGCTGTGATTTTCATTTTGACAGATCTTGAATAGTTTGGTTTTCATCATCAAGGTATCAAAAAGCCTTGGGTGTAGACCAAGAAATAAACAAATCTTTTAACCAGCCATGACAACTTCCCCATGGAAATCCACACATAGTCTAACTACATCTGACTCTCTCTGTCTCTCTCTCTCTCTCCGCCCCGTATGGTGTTCAGTGATATCACCCAGCCTTCGTCAACCCCAGATTTATCTTAATGTTCAAGAGAGAACATCAAAGATTTGCTCAAAGAATGTTAAGAGGCCTGAGCATGATAACAAAAAAGACCTCAGAAATGCATAGTGACAGTAGCCCTTTATAAATATTCATAAATGCTCTTAAAAGCAGGTAATCACTTTCAGTGTTCTGCATAATGTTGTCTATTTATTCAAAATGCTGGGGCGTGTGGGGAGAATTTGCTGCGTGAGTCGTGTTTGTGTGGCATCAGTGAGCTTCAGAGACAGAAGCGTTGAGTGTGTGGCACAGAAACCGCTTTAATGTTTGGGGTTTGTAAATGGAGGTGGGAAGCCTCTAAGTGACATGAAGTCTCTAAGTGGCATGTGTGTGTGTAAGGCTGTAAATAAACGAGTCAGTCATATAGGCATATTATAAGTGCTAATTCGTTTGAAAACAGCAGATCACCAGCCCGTAATTAAGGGCCACACTCTGTATGTGAGGAAGACCAATATCTAAGTATATCTATAGAACACACACACACACACACAGTCACATCAATGTCTCTTTCTCTACTTTTCCCCTTTCATCTTATAAGTTCTGCTTTATAAAAGAATGCTTTTTTCTGCAATCTGACACAGACACTCTCTGGTCCTCTTTTCCTGCCCAGAGGAATTTTTCAGTCAAATCAAAAGCCATGTTACACCACAACCCACACAGTCAACCGCAGCAACCAAGTTCTCAGCATGGTGCAAGTTCAGGCCTCCTACACAATCTCGTCTCCACCTGTTTGGGTTTAAAGCTGTTTCTGCCACCACCACCACTGCCCACATACACACACACACACACACACACACACACTGAAATACAAACACTCTCTGCCCAAGCAGGAACCTAAGCTGAGAAACACACACAGACCATGGGAGGTGCGTGAGGAGAGTCTTAGCACTGCAGGCCCAGACAGTGTAATAACAACCCTGTATGAGCTGCTATTCCATCTCACCCACATAACATAATAATGTGTTCGTAGATTTGGGTCTCTCATAAGCACACTGCTGTCAGGCTGTGAACACATTCGCTGTGGCATCATGTCACACCATGGAAAGGCAGAGTGTCTGTGACAGACTGTCACAATGTGTTGGCGAATTTGACATTACATGGAACTAATAATGTACTTTATATGAGGAAACTAGGTAGGAGAAAATCATCTCCTATCTTTTTTAGATCGTGGACACTTTAAGGCTGTGCTGCTAAATGACAATACCGACTCTTTCTTTTAGAAGACAATCATAAAATGAGCTGTAGTAAATATTTAATATGTTCACATGCACATATTTTCACATATATAAGAAAAGGAGGAACGCTGTCCAAAATTCTGGAAAATTTTGAGAAAATCAAGTTTTCATCCAATAATATACTTGAATAAAGAAAACCAATATATTTTCCGACATATAAAATGACCTAGAAATTATTTTATTTAGGCTACTTTCTGAACTCGTCTTGGTGTCTGCCTGCAAAGATCAGACTGGCTAAGGAAAGAGTTTAACAAACACAGTTATAAATACAGTTAGTCTTACTAAAGATGTTGAAAATCTTGCAACCAAAGTGTGATTTTTCTCACACAATTAATTTTATGCTTTGATCATGTTGTTGGATAGCCATGCCATAGCAAAACTCTTTGGGTGTTTTCACATATAATTATTTTTCAATGAAAAATACTCAATCCTGTTAACATGGACCTGAAAAGCAACTAGCTGTAACTGGCTTCAGCGTTTTAGGTGTTCACAATACAAGAGGACTCAAGAGAAGACTGAGGACGAAATTTGTGTCTGAGGACTACAGGTGACTTGCTAACTTTAGGACTGCAGTTGCCATGAACAGTTTTGCACTCAAGTTTCCATCAATGAACAGTTTACAGTGGTGCTTGAAAGTTTATGAATCCTTTAGAATTTTCTATATTTCTGCATAAATATGACCTGAAACATCATCAGATTTTCACACAAGACCTAAAAGTAGATAAAGAGAACCCAGTTAAACAAATGAGACAAAATATTATACTTGGTCATTTATTTATTGAGGAAAATGATCCAATATTACATATCTGTGAGTGGAAAAAGTATGTGAACCTTTGCTTTCAGTATCTGGTGTGACCCCCTTGTGCAGCAATAACTGCAACTAAACGTTTGCGGTAACTGTTGATCAGTCCTGCACACCGGCTTGGAGGAATTTTAGCCCATTCCTCCGTACAGAACAGCTTCAACTCTGGGATGTTGGTGGGTTTCCTCACATGAACTGCTCGCTTCAGGTCCTTCCACAACATTTCGACTGGATTATGGTCAGGACTTTGACTTGGTCATTCCAAAACATTAACTTTATTCTTCTTTAACCATTCTTTGGTAGAATGACTTGTGTGCTTAGGGTCGTTTTCTTGCTGCATGACCCACCTTCTCTTGAGATTCAGATCATGGACAGATGTCATGACATTTTCCTTTAGAATTCACTGGTATAATTCAGAATTCATTGTTCCATCAATGATGGCAAGCCGTCCTGGACCAGATGCAGCAAAACAGGCCCAAATCATGATACTACCACCACCATGCTTCACAGATGGGATAAGGTTCTTATGCTGGAATGCAGCGTTTTCCTTTTTCCAAACATAACACTTCTCATTTAAACCAAAAAGTTCTATTTTGGTCTCATCCATCCACAAAACATTTTTCCAATAGCCTTCTGGCTTGTCCACGTGATCTTTAGCAAACCGCAGACGAGCAGCAATGTTCTTTTTGGAGAGCAGTGGCTTTCTCCTTGCAACCCTGCCATGCACACCATTGTTGTTCAGTGTTCTCCTGATGGTGGACTCATGAACATTAACATTAGCCAATGTGAGAGAGGCCTTCAGTTGCTTAGAAGTTACCCCGGGGAACTTTGTGACCTCGCCAACTATTACACGCCTTGCTCTTGGAGTGATCTTTGTTAGTCGACCACTCCTGGGGAGGGTAACAATGGTCTTGAATTTCCTCCATTTGTACCCAGTCTGTCTGACTGTGGATTGGTGGAGTCCAAACTCTTTAGAGATGGTTTTGTAACCTTTTCCAGCCTGATGAGCATCAGCAACACTTTTTCTGAGGTCCTCAGAAATCTCCTTTGTTTGTGCCATGATACACTTCCACAAACATGTGTTGTGAAGATCAGACTTTGATAGATCCCTGTTCTTGAAATAAAACAGGGTGCCCACTCACACCTGATTGTCATCCCATTGATTGAAAACACCTGACTCTACTTTCATCTTCAAATTAACTGCTAATCTTAGAGGTTCACATACTTTTGCCACTCACAGATATGTAATATTGGATCATTTTCCTCAATAAATAAATGAACAAGTATAATATTTTTGTCTCATTTGTTTAACTGGGTTCTCTTTATCTACTTTTAGGACTTGCGTGAAAATCTGATGACGTTTTAGGTCATATTTATGCAGAAATATAGAAAATTCTAAAGGGTTCACAAACTTTCAAGCACCACTGTATAACTTCAACAAAACAGACTTCATGTTAAAACTAGAACGATTTTCCTGATTTCATAGTTGTACTTTGTGACTATATACGAGACAGTTATAGAAGTGAGCTATTTATAATCATGCTATCTGTTGTCACCCAGATGAGGATGGGTTCCCTTTTGAGTCTGGTTCCTCTTGAGGTTTCTTCTTGAGGTTGCCACTGTTGCCTCAGGCTTGCTCATCAGGGATAAATTGGGGATAAAATTAGCTCATGTTTAAAGTCTTTAATTTTCTGTAAAGCTGCTTTGTGACAATGTCTTTTGTCAAAAGCGCTATACAAATAAACTTGACGACTTGACTTGAAATTTTAGCGTTGATGAGATCTCGGATCACTTGCTGTTCACATCACAACTCCTTTACTATAGAGTTTGATAGTGAATATATGTAACACTGAATAGTGTCATTCAAAATGGTTGCTTTACATTTAGCTGAAATGCTATGATTTGACTGAAAAACAGAAGAGGGAAAGCAGATTTGAAGTGAAATACCAGGAATATATATATATTTTTTTTATGTTCAAGCATTAAAATCAACTCACACTTCACACCATCGAGCTATTGACTGTAGTACAGGCTGATGTAAGTGGTCAGGGTTACATGCATAGGCTATATATACAGTCTTATACACATACAGTATACTCATCATATTATACAGTAGCTATTGTGTCTGTCACTCACACAAACAACTTAATGTTTATTACTGCTGCCAAACAATTTAATGTTTATAGCAGGGGTCATCAAACTATGGTCCACGGGCCGACTCCGGCCCGCCACACCCCTTTGACCAGCCCCCCAGCCCCTCTGCCCCCTGCCACTTGAACCGGCCCTATGAGGCAATCCCCAAAAGTGGTCATGGCCTATTTTTTTTAATTGCTTTTTGGCAAATAATAACATGTCTGCATCTTGTATTTTGTTGATTTTATCAATTAAAATTGATATTTAGTTATAAAATGAACTATTCATCTCATCTCATTATCTCTAGCCGCTTTATCCTTCTACAGGGTCGCAGGCAAGCTGGAGCCTATCCCAGCTGACTACGGGCGAAAGGCGGGGTACACCCTGGACAAGTCGCCAGGTCATCACAGGGCTGACACATAGACACAGACAACCATTCACACTCACATTCACACCTACGGTCAATTTAGAGTCACCAGTTAACCTAACCTGCATGTCTTTGGACTGTGGGGGAAACCGGAGCACCCGGAGGAAACCCACGCGGACACGGGGAGAACATGCAAACTCCACACAGAAAGGCCCTCGCCGGCCCCGGGGCTCGAACCCAGGACCTTCTTGCTGTGAGGCGACAGCGCTAACCACTACACCACCGTGCCGCCCCTGAACTATTCATATTTTCCGAATTTTCGTCATATGCTCGCGATCAAGCAGTGACAGGCAGCGCACGCGCAGAGAACTGTCAGTGTTCAGGACAGCAAAATGGCGAGCGGTCAGCGAAAAGCTGACAGAGAGTGCAGAGTT
The DNA here is from genome assembly GCF_027579695.1 of Neoarius graeffei. Taxonomy (NCBI): domain Eukaryota; kingdom Metazoa; phylum Chordata; class Actinopteri; order Siluriformes; family Ariidae; genus Neoarius; species Neoarius graeffei. Next base: position 58,391,094 of record NC_083573.1, on the reverse strand, counting down.
TTTAAAGAACAGTGGACCACCGATTATTTTTTTGTTCAGTGTAAGGACCGTGCAGTTTGTCTTGTATGTAAAGAAAGTGTGTCGGTTTTCAAAGAATATAATCTGCGTCATCACTATGAAACCCGCCACAAAGAGTATGCTAGTTTGCGAGGGCAAACAAGAGAAGACAGGATTCAGAGGATGAAATGCGGACTGGCTGCACAACAGAATGTATTCCTTCCTACATTCCAACAGAATGTAACCCAGATCAACCAGGCTGCTGTCCGAGCTCGCTATAAGGTAGCTCACCTACTAGCTACCCATGGAAAGCCGTTTACTGATGGGGACTTTGTTAAAGTATGCATGCTTGCTGTGGCTGAGGAGGTGTGTCCCGACAAGAAGGATGCGCTCAATGCGGTGAGTCTCTCCGCACCTACTATGACCAGGCGAACCGAAGATTTGGGGGACAACGTGTATGACCAGCTGAATGAGAGAGCGTCAGAATTCGAGTTTTTTGCTTTGGCCATGGATGAGAGCAATGACGTGCAGGACACAGCACAACTGCTGTGATCTATTGATCTATTGCTCATATTATTATAATTTCACTGTTTTTTTAAATGTATTTATTTTATAGGCCTATTTATTTGACCTTTATTAAGTGCTGCACACAATTATTATTAATATTATTAATAATATCAACAGGCCTACCTGCAATTTATAATTTTCCACTCACCTCTGCCAGTGTCAATCACCTCAACTAGGCAGATGTTTCTTACCTTGACAGCTTTGATGTTATTTTTATTAGAAAATAAATAAATGGAATATCTGTGGTATTTCAAATTAAAACAAAGTGTGAAGACTCGATTACTACTTTTACAAACCACTAGTAAAGATAAACAAATATGTGCCAGGAATCAAGTGTTGATATAGTAGTGTGGATGGCTGTGCCAGGCTAGTAATCTGTACTACACAATGAGGCCTGCTGGTGGTCATATTTGTCTGGGTCATACAATTCTATGTTATATAGCTGACCCGACCCCGGCCCCCCATCACAGTCAGGAACGACAATGTGGCCCTCAGAGAAAAAAGCTTGGTGACCCCTGGTTTATAGCATAACTTCTAATGCCATGGTGGCGCTATTATCCTATCTGTTATGTTGCTACCTAATATTTCTAACCTTGTCGTAGGGCTACATGAACTCATGGAAAGCCATTTGTGTTGGTTTTTCTGTTAAGTGACAAAAAACTGGAGCTGTGTGTGTGCATGTATAGTAACTCTCAATTCTTTATCTATAAATCAAATTGTGAAGCAGACTGAGACCACTTTGTTTTCACAATGTACAAATTAAGTAGACCGCAAAAATTAACTACAAACAAAGCATACTCAGATGGTCGCTTGTGGTTTACTTTAGAGGAGTCTGAGTTCATTTGTCCTGTTCACATATGCATTAAAATGAGTAATGAGACCACTTGGAGCACTGAAATGGACCAAAAGTGAAAACGTCCTTAAATCTTCCGAACTGAGCCTGTGCTGTCACATCATCAAAACAAAAAAGAGCTTTTACACACTCTGTACAGTTGACAGCAGATAAAGTGGTCAAAATGTACAAATGACCTAATAAAAAGACAAGAAGTTTCGCCGGCAAAATAAAATGGGTAAATTAATCAGTGATTATTTCCGCACTGACATACGAACAGACAGAAAAAGACATCAATGTGAAATAGATGACAACAGTAAAAAGAAAGAAAAAGAAGACAACAGTGAAAAGATGACAACAAAGTTCATCATTAAATGCCGTGAGTGACTTTTACCTCAGAAGATGAAACAGAACATAGACGGTTTATCCAGACAATGCAGCATAACCTTTCTAAATTCATCCTAAACCCTACAGAAGGTGTGAAGGTACCATACGAAAGAGCACACTTTGACAAATCAGAACATATGAAGCCTAAAGGGAGATGAGTGCTGTCTGATTTAAGGTTCAGAACTACTTACTATTCAGAACTCTCATATTTTCAATACTGCATAGCAGCATCACTTTCCTCTATGACTTTGCCTCCTAGTCTAACCACTGTTGAATCTGGACTGCCCAGTTCAATCATGTGCTCCATCCACAAGCTGTTACATGAATCAATAAAGAGGGACAATTCATTCTTCACCTTCTAAGTAAATAACCACTCATCTACCATTATCTGGTGACCTTTCACCTATGTGTATGGACACATTTCAGAGGCTGGCTCAGGAGATTATACAGAATACATCAAACCTAAACTGAAAACTAAGCAGTAAATAAAACAAGTACAGGAAATGAGGCTGAATGATAGGTTACAACACTTATAATTGAAGGCCTGTTTTCAGTCGCTTACCAACATTTAGTAACATGCTGTCAGTTTAATTTGGGATAAATTATGTGTATTACTGTTTCGTCAGGGATGAGATAAAAGGTAGTTGATACAATTAATTATTGCTGAAAGTTATGGTTAAGGGAACATTATACGTATATAGAGATAGAGATCATTCTAGGATTCATAAATGGTTTTTGAATAAATCCTTTTTTAGTCAGCATTTTTCCCAATAATATTAATCCACCATCTCAGGCTGGATCAAGCTGGCTTCTCCTTCCAGACTGCCTATACATGGGCCCTTGTCATGCTTCCCTTCCACTGAAATAAAGCATGTGATGCAATGTATTTTTAATGAAGCACAGATTAGGAAACTGGATTTAGAATCAGTGAGACTGGATTAATATTTCAGCAAGGAACCAATTTCCCTACAAAATTGAAAACACTGAGAATCAAGTCGGTTTTGTTTCACGAGTTCAAAGGAAGGTAAAGGGATGGGAGTCTCCGATGTCTATAATTGCATTCAATATTTCTTAAGTAAAATAACATACAAAACATGTATAATAAGAGGAAACAAACAAACACATTACACTGTCAATGCCACTATACAGTATAACCACACCAAAGGTGTAACTTTCACTGAACCTTGCTGGATGTCCAGAGAATCAACATGTTCATGTGCTTTTACATCCTTCAATCAGATACTGTTGACTGATCTCTGTATAAGAAAATCTGATCCTACAGTCAGGTAATGCAGAGAGACGTCTCGAGTTTTGCAGGAGCATTTTCTTTAGCAGTGATGCCCTTATACCCTTTCGAAAAACCAATAGCTTTCACCGGTAAAACAAGGCAAGGCTCAGAAATCCAATAGAGCAAATGAATAATTGAACAAATTCTGTCAAAAGTCTTGTGCAAATATGTCAAATGTAAATGCAGTCCATAGTTCGAGCAGTTTCAATGTCAAATGCACTTATAGTGATGTAAACCAAGCTTTGTCCTGCCCAAATGCATCTAGAGAAGGCCTAAGGTGTGAGAAGAAAGCAGCAGGACTCTGCAATTGACAGAGCCATCACTATTCAGCAGGCGATTACAGCCCAGGCACTACATCACACAGATGCCCCTTTTCCACCAAAGCAGTTCCAGGGCTGGTTCGGGGCCAGTGCTTAGTTTGGAACCGGGTTTTCTGTTTCCACTGACAAGGAACTGGCTCTGGGGCCAGAAAAACCGGTTCCAGGCTAGCACCAACTCTCTGCTGGGCCAGAGGAAAGAACCGCTTACATCAGCGGGGGGGGCGGAGTTGTTAAGACCAACAACAATAACAAGACCGCGAAAGATCGCCATTTTTAAGCGACGAGAAGCAGCAGCTGTACAAACACGAAGTCATCCATTATTATTATTGTTGTTGCTGATGCTGCTGCTGCTTCTTCCGTGTTGTTTTTGCTTCGATATTCGCGCCAAGGTTTATGCAAACGTAGTGACGTAACTGACGTATACAGCGACGTAATGACGTATACAGCGACGTAACTGACGTATACAGCGACGTAATGACGTGTCTTCTCTTAGCACCGCGAGCTATGGAAAAGCAAACTGGTTCTCAGCTGGCTCGCAAGTTGAACGAGTTGTGAACCAGCACCAGCACTGGCCCCGAACCAGCCCTGGAACTGATTTGGTGGAAAAGGGGTATCAGAGAGAGAGAGAGAAAGAGAGAGACAGACCAAAAAAAAGTAAGTTAGACAGAGGTAGAGGGAATGACCTCTGCTTGAAAACATGCACTCGGTACCTTTTGTCCCAGAGCCATATTGTTTGGAAGTAAAGGTGCGAAGCAAGAATGGATGCATCACGATGTTTAAATGAGCACTTGAAACAGTGAGCAACAGGAAGACTGCGCTTAATCAGACGATTGTCATTCTTTCCTGCTGTACAATCTGCAGGTTAATGAGGGTGCTCCTTTAGAGTAACTGCAGCATGTTCTGTGATTAGCTTCTCAACACACCTTGACCTTGAAACAATGCTCTAGGGTACTGAGTTCAGCCATGCAAGAAGAAGTTTTGTGTTTTATCACTAATCATATTCTAATTAATTTACATTTCCCATGTACGGCTGTTATTTGTGTATGTGGCTTCAACTTGTCACTGTGCAGAGAGAGAGAGAGAGAGAGAGAGAGAGAGAGCTCTGAAACCATCACCAATTATAGGACCATTCTGTGGTATCAAGATTTGGTATTTGGCCTCCAAAGTATCACAAACCAGTGGCATGTTATTTGCTTGTAGCACTATGAAATATGACATGAGTAGGTTTCATACCACTAAGTCGTGTAACTATGATTTTAGAGCTGGCTTCGAAAGTAACTGCTGAGAAAATGGTAACAAAGCTAAATTTAGTTTATAGCAATTAACTAAGTTATGTCCCTTTTTTGGCAATATATTTTGCTTAATTATCACCAGAAATATGCAGCTTAATATCTTTGTTGTTCATCCACTATATTACAGTGCGGTCATTATTTTTCCGCTTTCTGCTCTTTTCTCTTTCTTTCCTTTCCACTAAAAACCACTGCGGTCATGATTTTCTTTTTCTTTCCTTTCCTTTGCTTTAAAGACGATTGAGATCATTATTCTCCTTTCTGTTCTTTTTCTTTCTCTTCCTTTCCATTTCCAGTCTTTTCCTTTCCAAAAGTATTGAGATCATGGCTAAGCATTCAAAAACATTATCGTGTAGTTTCTATCCTTCCCTACTAAAATAATGAAAATGAAGTAATCTGACCTTAAGGGAGGATATTTTAGGGGTTCTTCACCATTAGATGGCTTAAAAGTGCCTCCAGAAACTGAAAAGAATCCCTGAAGTAGAATCTTCATTTCAAGTGTAATTTGGTAAAAAATACAAAAGTCGGTTGATTGCTGGTGCTGAACAATCATTCAACCAAAGTGGTCATATGAGGCAAATATAATCAAACTAAATTTAATATATGACCTTAAGACCTTAAAACAGAATTATGTCAGCGGTTATTTAGTAAAGTCATAATGTGTGTCATGTCTTCTATGTGTTTTATGATTTTCTTGTATAATTAACTCATAAACCTGAACTCTTTGCTTGATTATCACATGCAGGATATGTGTCTGAGGCTGGAAATCCATACACTGCTGGATTATAGCCTTTCAAGACACCTGATATCAAACAGAAAAAGACACTGTGGCAGCGGGGGTGCAGCCAAGCGTCGGTCTGTGAATGGAGGGCGGAGTCAGGGAAGGTAAGTGGAGGAATCACTGCACCTGATGGGAATTAACCTGTGTTTGTGTGTCTTCCCCAGTGACCGCGCCCTTTAAAAGGAGAGAGAGAGCAGAGAAAGGGAGCTCTCTCCCCAACCAGAACACTTGTGTGTGTGCGTGTGTGGCTGGGAGAGTGTGAAAGACAAGCTGAAAAGCTAAAAATAAAAGAGTTTTGAGAACTCAGTTCTGGCCTGACGTGCTTCTGTGCTCCACCCACCTGGTCAGATACTACAGTGGTGCCGAAACCCGGGACGGAGTGCAGAAGGGAACGGCCACATGGAGTCCTCCCCCTTCAAGGACCTGGTCCATGCCCTCACCATGGCCCAACAGAGCCAGCACCAGGCGCTGATCGCCCTCCAGAATGAGCAGGAACAACGGTTCGAAGCCCTGGTGCTGGCGCAACAGGAAGATCGCCAGGCGTTCCGGCACCTGCTCGCGTCGGCAGGGTCCACGATCACCACCGCTGCGGACCCTCCCCACCTCACCCTAACAAAGATGGGTCTGCATGACAACCCCGAAGCCTTCCTCGCTCTTTTTGAGCAGGCAGCAGAGGTGTGGGGTCGGTCGGTGGAATAGTGCGTGGCATGCCTCCTCCCCCTGCTAACAGGCGAGGCGCAGCTGGCCGTGCTACAGCTCCCTGCCGACAGCCGGCTGGTCTACGCAGACTTCCGCAGGGCCGTCCTCCAATGCATGGGTCACACACCAGAACAGCAACGGCAGCACTTCCGCATGCTGCGCCTGGAGGAGGTCGGCCAGCCATTTGCGTTTGGCCAGCAACTCCGGGACGCCTGCCAGCAGTGGCTGAGGGCTGACAACTGCGAAGCCGAGGGAATCATCGATTTGGTGGCGCTGGAACAATTCGTCGCCCGACTTCCAGAAGGAACAGCGGAGTGGGTCCAGTGCCATCACCTGGCATCGCTGGATCAGGCCATCGAGCTGGCGAAGGACCATATGGCGGCCTTTCCGAAGGTAGGACAGCATGTCTCCCCTTCTCCCCTCTCTTCTCTCTCTCCCTCTCCCTCTGTTCCTTGTCCTCGCCCCATTCCCCCACCACCGAGGCAGGGGCCCGCCGCACCCGTGGTGCCCTACCGTTTCCTATTTCCTTGCCTGTGTCTCCCCCCCCTCAGGTGAGTGATCTTCAGAACACCGGTGCAGGGAGAAAGCCTGGGCCGGTATGCTGGTGCTGCGGGGAACCGGGGCACCTCCAGCATCAGTGCTTGGCGATGGAGGTGGGCGTGGTGGTCTGGATCCCCGACATGCCAGGGACCGCCCTCGATCGGGCCAGAGCGTATCGCATACCAGTGAGTATCCAAGGGGATACGTATCAGGCTTTGGTGGACTCCAGCTGTAATCAGACCTCAATCCACCAAAGCCTGGTGCAAGAAGAGGCATTGGGAAGAGCACAATTGGTGAAGGTGTTGTGTGTGCAGGGGGATGTTCACAACTACCCCTTAGTGTCGGTCCACATTCTATTTTGAGGGGAAAAATTTAGAGTAAAGGCGGTGGTTAATCCTCGCCTTACACACGCAATAATTTTGGGGACTGATTGGCCGGGATTTCAGGAATTAATGACGCATTTAGTGAAGAGTGGGGCCTGCCATAGTTCAGCGGGGGGAGGTCCTGAAGTGGCATTGGCGGGAGCAGCTGTCACAGAGCCATCTACGTCATCACCGCGTCAGAATGAGGAGCAGCATGCTCCTCCTCCCTCTCTCTGGGATTCCCTCGTGGATTTCCCATTAGAGCAGTCACGAGACGAGACTCTGCGGCATGCATTTGACCAAGTGAGAGTAATCGATGGTCAAACGCTCCAGCCAAACGCCACCCCGTCCTTCCCCTATTTTTCCATTATTAAGGATAGATTATACCGAGTGACACAGGACACTCAGACTAAGGAACAAATAACACAACTTTTAATCCCAAAGAGCCACCAGGAATTTATATTCCAGGCGGCTCAATTTAATCCCATGGCCGGACACCTGGGGCAGGATAAGACACTAGCCCGAATAATGGCCCGGTTCTATTGGCCAGGGATTCACGGCGATGTCCATAGGTGGTGTATGGCGTGCCGCGAATGCCAGTTAGTAAATCCAATCCAATCCATTCCAAAAGCGCCTTTGCACCTTCTGCCATTAATCGAGACCCCATTCGAAAGAATTGGGATGGATCTCATCGGGCCATTAGATCGGTCAACATGAGGATATCGCTTTATTTTAGTTCTGGTGGACTATGCAACGCGATATCCGGAAGCAGTGCCTCTTCGCAATATCTCAGCACATAGTATTGCAGAAGCGCTCTTCCACGTCATCTCACGAGTCGGAATCCCCAAAGAGATTCTGACTGATCAAGGCACTACGTTTATGTCACGCACACTGCACAAACTGTATGGGTTACTGGGAATTAAGCCTATCTGCACCAGCATTTGTCACCCACAAGCAGATGGCTTAGTCGAACAGTTTAATCACACCCTCAAAAACATAATTAGAAAATTTGTAAGCGAAGACACACGCAACTGGGATAAATGGCTCGAGCCCCTGTTATTCGCAGTGCGAGAGGTCCCACAAGCCTCCACGGGGTTCTCCCTGTTCGAATTATTATACGGCCGTAAGCCGCGTGGCATTCTGAATGTGCTACAGGAAAATTGGGAGGAGGGACCTTCAACCAGTAAAAACGAAATTCAATACGTTATCGACCTGTGCACCAAACTCCACACACTCACGCACCTAACCCAGGAGAATTTGTGGCAGGCCCAAGAACGTCAAGTCCGTCTGTACGACAGGGGCACGTGCCTTAGGGAATTCACACTGGGAGATAAAGTACTCGTGTTGTTGCCCACGTCAAGTTCCAAATTGATCGCCAGGTGGCAAGGACCCTTTGAGGTCACACGGCGAGTCGGGAAAGTCGACTATGAGGTGAGGCAAACAGACAGGGGTGGGGCGTTACAGATTTACCACCTCAACCTACTAAAACTTTGGAACGAGGAGGTCCCCGTGGCGTTGGTGTCGGTGGTTCCGGAGAAGGCGGAGCTGGGGCCGGAGGTTCAAAAAAGAAAATTGACATCGCCCACCGCTCTGGTCCCCTATGGAAACCACCTCTTCCCGACCCAGCTCACAGAGGTCGCCCAGTTGCAAACAGAATTTTCTGACGTGTTCTTGCCCCTGCCCGGCCGCACCCACCTCATAGAACACCACATTGAGACGCCCCCGGGGGTAGTAGTGCACAGCCACCCTTACAGACTGCCCGAACACAAAAAAAAGGTGGTTCGGGAAGAACTCGAGGCCATGCTCGAAATGGGCATCGTCGAGGAGTCCCACAGTGACTGGAGCAGCCCGGTGGTCTTGGTTCCCAAGGCCGACGAGTCGGTCCGGTTCTGTGTGGACTAAAGAAAAGTCAACGCGGTGTCTAAATTTGAAGCGTACCCAATGCCTCGTATTGACGAGTTGCTCAATCAACTAGGCACGGCTTATTTTTATTCAACACTGGATTTGACAAAGGAATATTGGCAGATCCCCTTAACTCCGCTATCCCAAGAGAAAACGGCAGAGGTATAGGTAACCCAGCGCGAACAAGCCGTCCGGTCCTGCAGCCATGACGGCGCTGGTCGCACTCCCGCTTGTCACACTGGGGGTAAAAAGCGGCAACCGTGGGAAGTGGGGGAAGGAATGCAAGAGCGTCTCACTGCAGTGATCTTCGGGGGGAGTTGCTGTTCCAGCAACGGCCTTGGCCAAGGCCAGTGCTGTCTGAGGGAGCCGAAAGCAGATAAGATTGGGATTGTTTGGTCTTGGGGCGAGTCGAGGCATTCTTTTACACAACTACTCTGTTTGTCCATTCTGGTCTCCGAATCGATCCATTTTCCTTTGCAAAGCCAAAAGCTTCTCCATGATGTTATCCATGTTGCGGTTCAAGTTCTGAATAGCCACAGTCTGAGTGCCGACAGCTCTGCCCACCGCTTCAATCATGTCGGGCAGCTTTATGGGGCTTTGGACAGCTGTCACCGTTTTCTGATTTCCTCGATAAACCAGGGCAATGCCTAATCCAATCAGCAAAAGTCCTGTAATCATGGTTCCGAATAGGTAGATGTCTTCAATGTCCTCCACAGAAAGAACCGCCAGGCACACGACCCGCCACCTCTCCCACACGTCCATCGTGTAGCCAGCTGCGAACATTCCGGCAGGACAGGCCGGTTCCCCCAAACCCAGGCTTCTCATCGAGAAAATTGTGTCAATTGTGTGAAGAGACCAGTTTATCAATTCCATGATATTTAGTTTGGAGAGCAGTGCGAAGAGAGTCTCTCAAAAGTATAGACAATAGACAGACGAGACAGAGAAGCAGAAGCAGGGAAGATAAGGGAAGGAGAGGCAGAGAAATGCGACCGCCTTCCGTGAGAGCACGGAGAAAAGGAAATGGAGGGCGGAGTCAGGGAAGGTAAGTGGTGGAATCACTGCACCTGATGGGAATTAACCTGTGTTTGTGTGTCTTCCCCAGTGACCGCGCCCTTTAAAAGGAGAGAGAGAGCAGAGAAAGGGAGCTCTCTCCCCAACCAGAACATGTGTGTGGCTGGGAGAGTGTGAAAGACAAGCGGAAAAGCTAAAAATAAAAGAGTTTTGAGAACTCAGTTCTGGCCTGCCGTGCTTCTGTGCTCCACCCACCTGGTCAGATACTACACACACCAAGAAAACATTCACGTTGTAAGAAAAAAGCATAGCTACGCATGTCTATAGCTAAATGAGCATATTATTTTACCCCCATCAAAATCCATGGTATTACATTAAAGTATCATGTCAGAGATGGCTTCATTATCGCAGGATAATAAAATGAAATGTAATTTATTCACAATTAAAAATCTTAATTCTCAGTGTTAATCAAATCTTGATATAAACTATGAATTTTCATTAAGCCTAAGGGCTATTAGAATTTGTATAGTTGTCACATTTTCAGCATTGAGATCTACATTATTTCATTTTTGTGTTCAAAGTCTAGATTTGAAATGGCATGTATTTTATTGCCTAATAAAATGCATCGCTGTATCTGACAAGCCTGAACATCAGAGTGAAATTAACATATCCAAGTTGTGCTTGTGCACAATCTGCAATCCTGTGAAACCTGTGTTGTGTCAATATTGTAGCCTCTCTGGCCTCCTTTCCGTAGATGTTGTAAAAATACACAGGTTCAGTCAAGCCTGTAATCTGGAGAAGTGCCACTTAATGCTGAATGGAATGATTATGCAAATCTTTATAAAAACACAGTGGCTCAGACTACAGTCACAGGCTCTAATACAACCATATGGTGGTGCTAAAAAGTTTGTGAACCCATTAAAATACTGTCAATATTTCACTCAAAATGTCATCTGTTCTTCATCTAAGCTAGAATCCAATTAAGTTACTAAAAGATACTACAGGGTAATTCAAAAAATTTTGATATCATCTCACAATCTAATAACTTTGCCAATTCTCGTTCAGTTGACCTCAAATTTTAACAGCATGTGTGGAAACAGGTCAAAATTTTATGTTTGATTTTGGGTTGTTTTTTTTGTTTTGTTTGTTATTTTAATCTTTTTAGGTATAGAAATACCATTCACTGGAAAAGAAAAGGCATTTTGTGTGTTAGAGTACGCTCGAACACAGTCGAACAAGACTGTGCAGCGTGCATTTATGAGAGAATTCTCTAAAAATGCACTGTTACCAGAAAAGACTGTTACCAAAGACATGCTGCAGTGTGTTTGGCAGGAGTTGGACTACCGACTTGATGTGTGTCTGTGTCTCAGGCGGCGCGCATATTGAAAATTTGTGAAATCGTTAATGGAATCCACATACCTTTGAATTTCTCATTTAAATTTTGAGGAATAAATCTTATATTGCTTATCATTAAGCCTGTTTGGTTTAATTTGCTAGACTATGTAGTTTCTGGGATGTTTACATCTCAAATAATATAAAAAAATTTTAAACACCCTGTATGATAAATATTTTGTTTGACACAGCGTTTGAAGCATGGGCTAATACCTACTGGTACACTACCATTTATTTATTTATTTATTTATTTATTTTTGTGCACCACCACTTCTCATAAGTCCCCAATATGTTGCTTTACCCTTGCTTACAGCCACAGAAATAACTGGACTATGTAACTAATACAGTTTATTATTTATTATTTTCAGTCATCTTCATACAAATTCCAGTAGCGTGAACATCAGTTCTATGAATCTTAAAGGAACAGTCCACCGTATTTCCATAATGAAATATGCTCTTACCTGAATTGAGACGAGCTGCTCCGTACCTATCCGAGCTTTGCGCAACCTCCCAGTCAGTCAGACGCAGTCAGACGCGCTGTCACTCCTGTTAGCAATGTAGCTAGGCTCAGTATGGCCAACGGTATTTTTTGGGGCTGTAGTTAGATGTGACCAAACTCTTCCGCGTTTTTCCTGTTTACATAGGTTTATATGACCAGTGACATGAAACAAGTTCAGTTACACAAATTGAAACGTAGCAATTTTCTATGCTATGGAAAGTCCGCACTATAATGACAGGCGTACTAACACCTTCTGCGCGCTTCGGCAGCGCATTGATATCTGAGCTCCGTATCAATGCGCTGCCGAAGCGCGCAGAAGGTGTTAGTACGCCTGTCATTATAGTGCAGACTTTCCATAGCATAGAAAATCGCTACGTTTCAATTTGTGTAACTGAACTTGTTTCATGTCACTGGTCATATAAACCTATGTAAACAGGAAAAACGCGGAAGAGTTTGGTCACATCTAACTACAGCCCCAAAAAATACCGTTGGCCATACTGAGCCTAGCTACATTGCTAACAGGAGTGACAGCGCGTCTGACTAACTGGGAGGTCGCGCAAAGCTCGGATAGGTACGGAGCAGCTCGTCTCAATTCAGATAAGAGCATATTTCATTATGGAAATACGGTGGACTGTTCCTTTAAACATCAATTTGCATAACTGTAACTATATGCGTCATCACAAACCAGATTTGACCTTATGCTGTCATATTTCAACCAAAAATCCTTGGCCATGGACATTAGAGGTTCAGACTTGGCCAAAAATAGAGCTTAAATATATTTTCACATCTACAAAAAAATAGTTACACACACACAACCATGGGTGGGCATCATGGTGCTGAAGTAGGGTGACCAGATTTCCCTAGTCTGAAACCGGGACACTTTTGCGTGCGACCATGCTCGTGCACGCACACCTTTTTTTTTACGTAAACGTGACACTCAGAGAGGTGCTCTTATCATTTTGTTGAAGCTCATATTTATCAACATCTCACATGAAATAAAACAAACAGGCATTTTGTTATCTAGTAGCATAGTGGTATACAGATCAGTTAAATTATGGTCAGACAACAGATTTTGTAATGGCTGAGAATAGGCCAGGCTATGTCCATAGGCCAAATTTAAACTGATTTATTTCACCTGTTTGTGAGAACACCAAGAAGAATGCATATGCACATGTAGGCTATATCTCTAAAATTGTATGCACTATAGCATGAACTTAAAAAGTAGATATGTGACCTCAACATAGCCTAGGTCAGAATCAACCTTACTAACCATTCCCCACAACTGAATGAATAAAGCAAGATGTGTACAAAAGTGAACACTTTAATGGAAGGTGCAACAAGCTGTTCAATATGGCCAAACTGTCAGAATGGTATGTTAAACAGAAACAAAAAAGAGACAAGTGATTTGAGAATAATATTATATACTACGGAAGCCGAGAGAGGCCCTTCATATAATCCTTTTTTTTATTCACCTTCTTATCCCGAGATAACGACATAATTAATTCAGGATCTCGAGAAAACAACACAACTAATTCGAGATCTCGAGAAAACAAAACCGTTATTTCGAGATCTCGAGAAAACAAAACAATTATTTCATGATCTCGAGTAAACAGCTGAGAAATGGTTCATTCAGGTGCGCCAAGAGACTTGTGATATGCTGACTTCGGGGCTATTTCTCATTCTGTATAGATGCAACTTTGGTCATTAGAATGTCTGGAATAATTGATCACCTAATAAGGCAATATTTTGATCAGGGGTTGACACAGGGAGAGATTGCATTAAGTCTTTTAATAAGGGATAATTTCAAAATTAGTCCACGGCACCTCCGCAGAAGACTGGCCCGACTTTGTTTCCTCGAGATCCTGAATTAATTATGTCGTTATCTCAGGATAACAAGGTGAATAAAAAAAGATTATATGAAGGGCCTCTCTCAGCAGTAAAGGAGGAGAGGGGCGACAGCCCGAGGAAAGCCCCCACAGGCGAGCACAGCATTTGCAACATAGGCTACCCAACTCAGTACAAGAACAAAACACTTACAGTGTGTGCAGTAGGCTTCGTGCGCATTGTTCTGCACCTCTCGGAGGAAGGGGTAGGTGCCCTGTAAATCTTTGGAAAAGGTACATTTTCTTATCGGCATAATTGCTGCGGCATTACTGCTGCTAGACAAAGAACATTCGCGCCAGTTAATGTTTATTTTATTGTTGCACGGCAACACGTTCTGTTGTCTGGAATAATGTGGCTAAATAAACACCCATGCCACAGGGCCAGGGGGCAGTAACCAGGAAAGTTTGCGATTTCTGTCAATTCATCAAAATAGTAAATGCAGACATTTCTCCGCTAATGATTCCCACGCTGCTCAGTCGCAAACGTCGCAAGTGGCGAAAACCGGGACATATCCGTGTCCCGACAGACTTTTGTTGGGACTCGGGACACACAACCCCAAATCGGGACTGTCCCGGTAAAACTGGGACGTCTGGTCACCCTATGCTGAAGTGGTTAGCACAAGAAGGTTTGAACCTTGTGGCTGACTGCAGCCTTTCTGTGTGAAGTTTGCATGTTCTCCTCGTGCCTGCATGGGTTTCCTGTGGGTGCTCCAGTTTCCCCCTGCAGTCCAAAGACATGCAAATGAGGTCAATAGGCTACTCTAAGGATACGTTTACATTAGACCGTATCTGTCTCGTTTTCTTCGCGGATGCACTGTCCGTTTACATTAAAACGCCTGGAAACGCCGGGAAACGGAAATCCGCCAGCGTCCACGTATTCAATCCAGATCGTGTCAGCTCCGGTGCTGTGTAAACATTCAGAATACGCGGATACGCTGTGCTGAGCTCTAGCTGGCATCTCATTGGACAACGTCACTGTGACATCCACCTTCCTGATTCGCTGGCGTTGGTCATGTGACGCGACTGCTGAAAAACGGCGCGGACTTCCGCCTTGTATCACCTTTCATTAAAGAGTATAAAAGTATGAAAATACTGCAAATACTGATGCAAATACTGCCCATTGTGTAGTTATGATTGTCTTTAGGCTTGCCATCCTTCCACTTGCAAGTGGTAAGTGATATGCGCTGGGATCACACACACAGCGGCTCAGTCCCGAATCACAGCTTGTTCACTTCACTCGCGTGCTCTGTGAGCTGCGCAAGGCCGGAGTGCGCACCCTCCAGAGGGCACTCGCTGTTCAGGGCGGAGTGATTTGGAGCGCAGGATGCCTGCGGAGCCGAGCGTATCCGTGTATTGGTATTGCTGTGTGCACGCAAATCGTGTATTGGTGTTGCTGTGTGCACACTAATCGTTTTAAAAACGTTAATCTGATGATCCGCTGATACGGTCTAATGTAAACATGGGCTAAATCATCCAGAGGTGCAAACGTGAGTGTGAACAGTTGTTCATCTCTGTGTTAACCCTGGAATCGACTGGTGACCTGCTCAGTGTGTACCATGCCCCTGGCCCAAAATGGGATTGATTCCAGATTCCCTTCCAACCCTGATGTATAAGATAATGATGGATGGATGGAAAATCATGGGTTTTTGTTGTTTGTTTGTTTGTATGACCATCTTAGTTTGAACCCTGCTGAAAACAAGTGGTCCGAATTGAAGAAGGAAGCTCACATGCGCAAACCTAAGAATATAAAGAAGACTGGAATGTTCGTATAGTGAAGGCTACATCAGGGGGCGGAGCCTTTTCTTACAAAGCCCCACAGTTATGGAACAGCCTTCCAAGTAGTGTTCAGGAATCAGACACAGTCTCAGCATTTAAGTCTAGGCTGAAAACATATCTGTTTAGTCAAGCCTTTTGTTAATAGTGTTTATGAGGTAAAGGAGTAGATCTGGAGGGTCCTCAGACGTAGAATATTTTGGTAAACTGGGACATATGGATGCTGTCAGTCCCCCACTCACTTGCTCACTTGAGTTTGTTGACAGTGTAGTGGCTGCTGCTTTATGTCCCGGGGCTCCCTCATGCCTGTGTTACCTTCTGGCTCTCCCCTTTTAGTTATGCTATCATAGTTAGTTTTGCTGGAGTCCCTGCTTGCACTCAGCACAAAATGTATACTGTTCCTACTCATCAGGTGACATTGGGCATACCTAACAACCTGTGTTTTCTCTCTCTTTCCCCTGCCTAATCCATCCTGATGCCCTACATCTGGTTGGAGTCTCATCACATCGCTCCTGTAGAGGACGGCCCCATATGGACAGTTGAAAGTCACACCTGGAAGACGCTCTGGACACTTACAGTAATGCTTTTATGGCTGAGGATTACAATTGATTTGCTAACTTTAGGACTGCAGTTGTCATGAACAGTTTTGCACTCAAGTTTCCATCAATGAACAGTTTATAACTTCAACGAAACTGACTTCATGTTAAAACTGTTAAAAATGTTAGAATCACGTTGTCTGTTATCACCAAAAATGGGTTCCCTTTTGAGTCTGGTTCCTCTCAAGGTTTCTTCCTCATGTCGTCTGAGGGAGTTTTTCCTTGCCACCGTCACCACAGGCTTACTCATTGGGGATAGATTAGGGATAAAATTAGCTCGTGTTTAAAGTCATTAAAATTCTGTCAAGCTGCTTTGCGACAATGTCTATTGTTAAAAGCGTTATAAAAATAAACTTGACTTGAGGTTCTGCATAGAGAAGTGAACCACAATCCCTCGACAAGTGTTTCACAGTACACATTATAGGAAGAGACTCTGTTCTCTTTCTGTGAAGTGCTGTTATTCTCTCTCAGGCAGGTGTCAAAAATTATTAATTGGGAGCCAAGAAAACTAGTGTATCTTTTGTATTTGAGGTTTTTTTTGTTGTTGTTTAAAGAAAAATGAGTTTATTTTTTTTAACAACTGGCAACAAGCATTTCTGGCACTGCATTCACTTTTTCATACACCTCTCTTCAGAAAAACACAACAGTTGTTTTGCGCCCAGAGTGGTCTGCAACGGTCAAAACACTGCAAACAAAGCTGAAAATAAACTCATTCTCCCAAAACTATTATTTTAACAAGAATAGTTTTTCAATCACAACACAACCAGCTAAGAAACACAAACAACTGTAGGAAGTAATGAGCATCCACTATTTTCTATAAACTAGGAAGTAGTAAATAATTATTTGTTCTATAGTTTTTTCCGTAATATAATTTTTTTTTTAATTATTCTTTGGTTGGTCTATACAGTGTAAACAGTGTATGAATATAAAAGAAAATATACATATATATATATTTTTTTTTTTTTTTTTTTTTCCTTCCCACCGGCGAGTGGCCTAGTGGTTAGTGTGCCCGTCTGTCGATCAGGAGATCGTGAATTCTACTCACGGTCGGGTCATACCAAAGACCATCATAAAAATGGTGCCTACTGCCATCTGGCAAGGCACGCTGCAATACAGATGCGAATGGGGAGTCAAACTCTCGCGGTTACCAGAGGACTAGCCCCCCACTGTAACCTTAGCTATGTAATATAGGCGAGAGGCCGAGGGCTACGAAATGGAAATTGGTGCTGCCAAACGCGCCATGAATGGTGTCTTTCATATACGTCAAGAAATTAAAAAGGTAACTCTAGAAGTGACATCTTTGTACTGTATAACAGATGGGTAACACATGGGTAAGATGTCAGTGGGAATGAGCTGTGATATCCTATTTACATTCATTCAACATTCAAAGCAGTTTGTCTGTATAACTGTTTTTGGGCTTTGGCTGTTGTCCAAGATGGTATTTGCAACTCAGCAAAGCGATACCCAGTTAATTTTCCATTTAGCTAATGAAATACACAGTTTTGCTAAAGACTGACTGAGAAATGAATGAAACAATTTTGCAAACTGTGCTGATGCTTATTGTGAATGCCTACTGTAGTCAAGCAAGGAAACATTTGCTTAAGGTTTAGTTCAAATAGTGTTGTGCAATGAGCATAACTAGCGTCAACCACATGGGCCATGAACTGACATGTCATGTTATACCATATGTATGTCCATAAAGATGCATTGAAATGCTACACTTTTACTGTTTATATACTGTAAACCATAAAATCATCATATAATAATGGTGCCATGATTAATGGCAGCCTATACTGTGTTTTTGTAATTAGAATAAATACTAAAATGCAGTTTATTCACTGTCTTATGTTACATCCATCCATTATCTGTACTGCTTATCCATTAGGGTCAGGGGGAAGCTGGAGCCAATCCAAGCTGACTGGTCGCCAATCTATCCCAGGTCTAACGCAGAGATGAACAACCATTCACACTCACATTTACATCAATGGGCAATAGAGGCTTTGCACCATCACGTGACCCCCACAGCAACGGTAACTACACCGCTATGACAGGGGGCATGCTTGTAGTGCTTCATTCAGCTGAGTTAGTTGTTATTGATTAGTATAGGAAGATTTTGCTGTGTTTTTGGATGTGCAAATTGTTTTGAACGAAACAAAGACATCAGATTTTTTTATTTACCAAAAGTAACAGACCTAAGTAACCCATAACTACGTCATCGCTTGTTTACCGCAATGTGTTATGGGTGATACCCGGGGTCAGCTCCACCGTATTGTTTACTTTCGCCTTTGTTAACCCTTGTATGGTGTTCAGGTCTATGCACCCTATGCACCAGTTGCACCATTATTCCCTATTCCCTATGCACCAGTTGCACCATTCCTTTGTTTGTTTGGTTGGTTGTTTTGTGTATACGCTTTTATCTGTTTTGTACTATGAAAGCTAAGTGGAACCGGAGTCAAATTCCTCGTGTGCGTTCACATACCTGGCAATAAAAGTGTTTCTGATTCTGAGGTCTGTGGGACCCGTTTTCATTTTTTATCAAAGGAACAATGATACGATTAATTATTTTTTCAAACTCAGACTCATTGGCCTTGGTTCATTTTCTGTAAAGAACATATATCAGAACACATTTTCAATGACCACACACTGTACACCCCCCCTACACATTTATATTACATACAGGATGTTCGGGTCCACTGGACCCAGGGATAATAAAAGTGTGTACCTTCACTCTGTCCTCCTCCTGTCTGGGCCTGCTGTTAGTGTGTGTGTGTGTGTGTGTGTGAGTTTTGTGTTTCTCCCCCTGCCGTTCAAGCACCGACACCTGTCTGCTTTCACATTCCTACACATTTTATCCTCTGTCTTGTGGGGACCAAGACAGAAGCTCCCATAAACTGGGGGCAGGACACAATAAATATAGCTTTTCCAATGTGGCTCCTTATCACAACTGATCAAGATGGCCAAAAGATCTCATTATCTGTAGCCGCTTTATCCTGTTCTACAGGGTCACAGGCAAGCTGGAGCCTATCCCAGCTGACTACGGGTGAAAGGCGGGGTACACCCTGGACAAGTCACCAGGTCATCACAGGGCTGACACACAGACAACCATTCACACTCACGGTTAATTTAGAGTCACCACTTAACCTAACCTGCATGTCTTTGGACTGTGGGGAAAACTGGAGCACCCGGAGGAAACCCATGCAGACACGGGGAGAACATGCAAACTCCGCACAGAAAGGCCTTCGCCGGCCACGGGGCTCGAACCCGGACCTTCTTGCTGTGAGGCGACAGCGCTAACCACTACACCACCGTGCCGCCCTGGCCAAAAGATTCTCTGCTCAGATGGGCTTGTAAATGATTTTGGAAGAGAGAGAAGCTTTTGATGATGATGTAGAGGAAGACGTTTCAGAACGTGAGGATCACATTTCTGAAAATTCAGAGTCTGACAGTGACTTTGAAGAAGAGGATGAGATGGAGCATCAGCCAGTCCCAGAACAAAGACGAACATGGGGATGATGTGTTGTATAGACTGACATGGTTACTGTATGTGTTCAGCTTGTGTTGTGTAAACTGAACTGAATGGGTTCAATTTCTAATGAAATTCAAAGAAATAAAAATCAGTTGCTATGAAAAACCTTGCTTCATTTGTAAATTTGAAGATACACATCTTTTTTTCCACTCATATCTTGACTGTAATTGATTTTCTTTTTGTAAAATTACATTTTATTAAAAAACAAACAAAAAACGAGTAGCACTTTTTTTTAAAATAAATGTAATCTAACAAAGGTAAAAGGCAAATATTAACCATATATACTGTTTATGTCGCTTGTAATTGGGGTGAAGTAAACATCTGTAAAGTATTTAATGTAAAATTGTTTGATTGTGTTGAATTTAAAGCACCAAAATGCAGCGGGTCCACCAGACCCACCAACACTGGCTGAGTAACAAAAATATGAACACCACACAAGGGTTAAACACTGCATCATTCTGTCTAACTGGTTTTAACCATGCCTAAAATGAAATGCTGTGTGCCTTACTGTGTCTCCACAACAAAGAGAACTCCTAATCTGAGCTTTTATCAGCTGCCAGTCAAGAAGAAGAGAAGAAATGGATAAGCTTAATCCACAACAAAAACCTTTGAACTGAACTGAAATGGACAAGTGTTTGTAGTTTACATTTCTCTGGTGAGAAAAAGATGCACTTAAACTGTGGCCCAGCAATATTTCCATGGTCTGCGTTATGGCCATCAGTTATAGAAGATTATAAAACTCGACACTGTTCATCATCTGAAACTAGTGTTATTCCAAAGCCTGTAAAACAAAGAAGCATTCTTCAGCCTTTGCCTCTCAACGTGCCAACGCACTCGGCAGCTGAACGAGCCTCTCGGACCAATAAAACTCCCAAACCACGAGCGGTTCTCTTTCAGGTATGTATAATGTTCAGTGTACCTCACTAGCGGCATTTATTGGAGAAAATGCATTTATACTGAACATGACTCAGCAGATCACTGGGTTTCCAAAGGTTTTTTTTTAATGTAACGTTTCCTGAAATCAATTTTTATTTCACTAATCATTCATTTATAAATGTTTTGATGCTGTTTATCTGGTCCCAGGATCAAGAAGCAATCTTAGATTTACAGTGGTGCTTGAAAGTTTGTGAACCATTTAGAATTTCCTATATTTCTACATAAATATGACCTAAAACATCATCAGATTTTCACACAAGTCCTAAAGGTAGATAAAGAGAACCCAATTAAACAAATGAGACAAAAATATTATACTTGGTCATTTATTTATTGAGGAAAATGATCCAATATTACATATCTGTGAGTGGCAAAAGTATGTGAAACTCTACAATTAGCAGTTAATTTAAACGTGAAATTAGATTACCGTATTTTTCGGACTATAAGTCGCACTTTTTTTCATGGTTCGGCTGGCCATGCGACTTATACTCTGGTGCGACGTATATATGTTTTTTTTTTTCACCGCGGAATAACTGGAGCTGATGCTGATGCTGACGACAGCCACGCAGAAGAAGAGGAAACGGCGCTTCATCTGCCGCTGGAGGCAGAGTTGTTCAGAAGCGACACCAAGGATGAGGAATTCAATGGATTTGCTGATTTGGAGTGAAATCATCAGCTTGATAAACTTGATTGACCTGTGTTTTATTATTAATGATAGGCCTATAGTTATTTAAATAAGTTATGTAGTGATTTTAGGCAGTGCTTAATTTGTGAAGTGGGAGGTCCCAGAACGCAGGAGGTGGGTGGGTCCGGCGACTCAAAAAAAAAAAAAAGGCGGGGGATGGTTTACTATAACTTTACGCACATGCGCTTATTGTGTGTGTAAAATAATAATAATAATAATAATAATATCAGACATCGGCACGGTGGTGTAGTGGTTAGCGCTGTCGCCTCACAGCAAGAAGGTCCTGGGTTCGAGCCCCGGGGCCGGCGAGGGCCTTTCTGTGTGGAGTTTGCATGTTCTCCCCGTGTCCGCGTGGGTTTCCTCCGGGTGCTCCGGTTTCCCCCACAGTCCAAAGACATGCAGGTTAGGTTAACTGGTGACTCTAAATTGACCGTAGGTGTGAATGTGAGTGTGAATGGTTGTCTGTGTCTGTGTCAGCCCTGTGATGACCTGGCGACTTGTCCAGGGTGTACCCAGCCTTTCGCCCGTAGTCAGCTGGGATAGGCTCCAGCTTGCCTGCAACCCTGTAGGACAGGATAAAGCGGCTACAGATAATGAGATGAGATGAGATATCAGACATTATGATCTTAGAAAACGCTTTAGTGACAAACAGTTACAGACAGTAATATGTCGTGATATTATATTATAAAATATTAATTTGTATTATTCTATATATTAAATTATATATTACATTTATCTTCTAAAATAACAGACTGTACTCATCACAGCCGGTTTATTTCACCATTGGAGATCAGATCACACAAGACATGAGTTAAATGACTCATTTTAAGGATTTAAGTAGGGGATTTAAAAGCGGTTGTTGCTTTTTTTTTTTTTTCACTAGACGGTTGTTTTTCCTACCGTACCTGTCTTTGGAGATGATATACCTATAGCCTACTTGACCTCTGATTTGATGAAATAAAATTCGACAAAAATGAAGAATGACACTCCTCGATGATGACTACAGCTTTAATAACACAGATGAAAGAGCCATGGGGCGATAATAAGCCCTACCGGTAAAAATATTCTAAAAGCAAACTGATTAATGCATCAGTAATAGGCTACTAATATTAGTTATAATAATAATATAGGCTATTAGTAATAACGATAGTGATAGTATTAAAGACAGTAGTAGATATTTAAAATAATCAGACTAGGCTACTTACAGGGCAAAGGGCGCGTTATCGCTGCTCAGCTGTTTGTTTATTAAATAAACAATGCAGTCGCGCAGTAACCACGCGCCGCTTATCAGATACAATCACAGATTCTATGGATAGAATAACCCTTCAAAAAAGTGCGACTTATAGTCCGGTGCGACGTATATATGTTTTTTTCGTCTTCATAATGCATTTTTTGGCTGATGCGACTTAAACTCCGGAGCGACGTATAGTCCGGAAAATACGGTAGGTGTTTCCAATCAATGGGATGACAATCAGGTGTGAGTGGGCACCCTGTTTTATTTAAAGAACAAGGATCTATCAAAGTCTGATCTTCACAACACATGTTTGTGGAAGTGTATCATGGCACAAACAAAGAAGATTTCTGAGGACCTCAGAAAAAGCGTTGCTGATGCTCATCAGGCTGGAAAAGGTTACAAAACCATCTCTAAAGAGTTTGGACTCCACCAATCCACAGTCAGACAGACTATGTACAAATGGAGGAAATTCAAGACCACTGTTACCCTCCCCAGGAGTGGTCGTCCAACAAAGATCACTCCAAGAGCAAGGCGTGTAATAGTCGGCAAGGTCACAAAGGACCCCAGGGTAACTTCTAAGCAACTGAAGGCCTCTCTCACAGTGGCTTTTAATGTTCATGAGTCCACCATCAGGAGAACACTGAACAACAATGGTGTGCATGGCAGGGTTGCAAGGAGAAAGCCACTGCTCTCCAAAAAGAACATTGCTGCTCGTCTGCAGTTTGCTAAAGATCATGTGGACAAGCCAGAAGGCTACTGGAAAAATGTTTTGTGGACAGATGAGACCAAAATAGAACTTTTTGGTTTAAATGAGAAGCGTTATGTTTGGAGAAAGGAAAACACTGCATTCCAGAATAAGAACCTTATCCCATCTGTGAAACATGGCGGTGGTAGTATCATGGTTTGGGCCTGTTTTGCTGCATCTGGGCCAGGACGGCTTGCCATCATTGATGGAACAATGAATTCTGAATTATACCAGCGAATTCTAAAGGAAATGTCAGGACATCTGTCCATGACCTGAATCTCAAGAGAAGGTGGGTCATGCAGCAAGAAAACGACCCTAAGCACACAAGTCGTCCTACCAAAGAATGGTTAAAGAAGAATAAAGTTAATGTTTTGGAATGGTCAAGTCAAAGTCCTGACCTTAATCCAATCGAAATGTTGTGGAAGGACCTGAAGCGAGCAGTTCATGTGAGGAAACCCACCAACATCCCAGAGTTGACACTGTTCTGTATGGAGGAATGGGCTAAAATTCCTCCAAGACGGTGTGCAGGACTGATCAACAGTTACTGGAAACGTTTAGTTGCAGTTATTGCTGCACAAGGGGGTCACACCAGATACTGAAAGCAAAGGTTCACATACTTTTGCCACTCACAGGTATGTAATATTGGATCATTTTCCTCAAATAAATGACCAAGTATAATATTTTTGTCTCATTTGTTTAACTGGGTTCTCTTTATCTACTTTTAGGACTTGTGTGAAAATCTGATGATGTTTCAGGTCATATTTATGCAGAAATATAGAAAATTCTAAAGGGTTCACAAACTTTCAAGCAACACTGTAAGTCAATGGTTGATTTTCCATAATAGTTTCCCTTACTGCATCTTTCATTGTGCTGGATCAAGATTAAGTACAAGGCTAAGATTTCAATAGAACAAAGCTTCTTAGGAAATGGTAAGGAATAACTGAAGATTAAAAGAAGCAAATTTAGACTTAAGTCTAAGATTGCTTCGTGATCCAATATACGTCCTCAGAAATAAGACATTCTGAGATTTGATGTTGTTGTACAGTGTGGTAGACTCGGTCTAGACTCTTCTCACCAAGCTTGATTTGGATTCTGATTTTCCTGCTGTAAACCCTTGACATGTTATCCACCTCTTTAAATCACCAATTTCATTGTCTTCCACGACAGAGCACGGCAAAATCGCTCCTCTCACATCGCGCTCACGTAAAATTAATCTGACATCCGTCATATCGCTCAACTACCAACCCCGGCTATCCCCCACAATGCATTGCGGTAAACAAGTGATTACATAGTTATGCTTGGGGGCTATTCATCGTAAGGGAGAAAAATAGAGAAATTTCTAAACATAGAAGGGGAAACGGGGGGGGGGAAATTCACTGGGACTCAGTGTCGAAAGGAGAGGTCAAAAACCCTATGGTATGCTCACTTTATTTCCACAAAGGTAAGAATTCCAAAAAAAAAATTATTTCACAACTACAGCAAGGTGCTCATTCTTATACAGTGAGCAACACAGCGGCTCGGCAGAGCCTAACCTCTACCAAGACGTAAAGTGCATTTACATTCAGGGATTTGTTGGAGCGCGCTGTTCACATGTTTGGGACCCAGTCATTATGGGAAACACCTGATGCTGATCTGAGTGCAATCAGCACATGCATATAAGGGCACAGAGGCTTTGTGAAGTATTATCATTATCACTGTCACATTTGTTTGTAGCCATGTTTATGACTCTACTTTCAGTTTCATTTGTGTTTTGTTTTTGTAAATCTCACGCCTGCTAATAAACACTCTTCCTGCACTTAGATCCATCTATTGCTGCACACCAGACAGAATACTTCACAAAGTCTCCGTGAAAACAGCATACTGATTACGCTCAAATCAGTATCAGGTGTTTCCCATAATGACTGGGTCCCAAGTGCATGCACAACGCGCTCCAAAGGATCTGAGAATGTAAATGCACTTTTTAAGTCTCTGTAAAGGTTAGGTAGGCTCTGCCGAGCCGCTGTGTTGCTCATGTTCACTTCACTGTATAAGGATGATGATGATGATGCCCTTTATTGTCACTAGTCACATGTACCAGCGAAATTAGCCGTCAACCTGTCCGTACATATACAACATACAATTGACATAGGGTAGACAGGACAGGAAGACAGGGATGACGATAAAAAGGAAACACAACATGAGGAGAGATAAGGAAAAAAAGAACACCCCCCCACTATGCTCCTGTCAGGAGTACAGTGTGAGAACATTTAAAAAACCTTTGCACATAAGCACACAACAACACAAGTACACTTTAAACACGGGACTTGAGGGGGGGAATCAGGGGTAGGGGGTAAGGGGGGGAGGGGAGGAGGTAATCCAGCGCAAGCAAGCAGCCGTCCGCTCCTGCAGCCATGAAGGTGCTGGTCACGCACCCGCTTGTCACACTGGGCATAAAAATGGTGACCGCGGAAAGTTAGAGAAGGAATGCGAGGAATGCGAGAGTGTCTCCCGGCAGTGACCTTCAGGGGGAAATGTTGCCTTAGCAACAGCCTGAACCGAGGCCGGTGCTGTCTCAGGGAGCCGAATGTCGATAAGATATAAATTGTTTGGTCTTTCCAGATGCAGTCTTTGCACGTCCACACCACTCGTCCATATCTGTCCATTCCGTCCATTCTATTCAAATTCAAATTGATCTCCGAAAAATGTATTCCTTGCAAAGCTGAAAGCTGCTCCGAGATAACAACCATTTTGTGGTTAAAGTTCTGAATGTCCACAGTCCGAGTGCCAACAGTTTTGCCCACCACTCCAATCATATCGGGCAGCTTTGTGGGGCTTTGAACAGCTGTCACCATTGTCTGATTTCCTCAATATACCAGGGCAATGCCTAATCCAATCAGCAAAAGTCCTGTAATCATGGTTCCGAATAGGTAGATATCTTCAATGTCCTCCACAGAAAGAATCGCCAGGCACACGACCCGCCACTGCTCCCACGCGTCTATCGTGTAACCAGCCGCAAACGTTCCGGCAGGACATACGGGTTCCCCCGAACCCAGGCTTCTCGTCGAGAAAACTGTGTCAATTTCGTTGCACCTTGCTGTAGTTGCAAAATTATTATTATTATTTTTTTATTCTTACATTTGTGGAAATGAAGTGAGCATACTGTAGCGTTTTTGACATCTCCGTTCAACACTGAGTCCCACTGAATGTTTTTTTACCCTATTTTCCCTTCTACATTTAGAAGTTTCTCTATTTTTCCCCAATGATGAATTACTTTTGGTAAATTTAAAAAATCTGATGTCTTTGTTTCATTCAAAACGATTTTCACATCCAAAAATGCAGCAAAACCTTCCCATACTGATCAATAACAACTAACTCGGCTGAATGAAGCAAGTGTGCCCCCTATCATGGCGGCGTAGTTACCATTGCTATGGGGTCACTTAACGATGCGAAGCCTCTATTTAGAGTAGCCAGTTGACCTAATCTGAAGTCTTTGGACTGTGAAAGGAAACCAAAGCACCTGGAGGAAACCCATGCAGGCATGAACAAAACATGCAAACTCCAAACAGAAAGGCTGTAGTCGAATCCCAGGTTCGAATCCAGAACTTTCTTGCTGTGAGGCGACAGTGCTAACTGCTGCCCGTCATGTCATATATTTAAGTGAAACGTGTGCTAAGTACAGCTACTCTAACATCAACAGTCCCCATTCTTCATATTTCACAGGCTATACATTTGAGTGTTAGTTTTCTGTATAATAATTAAGTGCACTGTCATGCCAGTGGTGCATATGGCATGTGTGCTGTGTTTTGAGTGTGAGTATTAGTAATCCACTGAAATGTCCTTCTAGGATCGTTACAGTTTTGTGATGAATCTGTTCTGCATATGCTGTGCTGCGCCTTATGACTATGTAGTCATGCACCACAAAGAAAACAATATGTTTTCACCATGTTTAATGGAGACTCTATTCGGCATTCTTCATATTGTGTTCTGAGGCGGAGATGAGAGACACGACATAGAACCTTGCTGACAGACTGCAGATATTAAAAAACAAACCTGAAGATCTTCAATCAATACCACAGACGGTCTCCATATTCACTGCTCCAGCACCAAGCAACCAAAGGCTTTTGGAGTCCTCTGTGTGTCCCTTTTTTTGTTTGTTTGTTTATTTGCTTGCTTGTTTTTTCTATGTCATGCTCATTTTTAAAATTTCACACATTGTTTGTGACAGTGTTACGTATTTCTTTGTCCTTACTGGATCATTTTACTGCTGGTCCATTTTACAGAAAAAAAGGCCAATGGGTTAAAAAAGAAAAGAAAAGAAAAAAACTTAAATAGTTAATGGCACCCATGTCATTGCAATAAGCACAGTTAAGTTTTTAAATGCATTTATTAGCAGGACTAATAGAATGCTGCACAGACAATCTCTCACTCACATATGACCTTGTTTCATTGCAGCTACTGTAACAGCCACAAGCCCATATGAAAAATGTTCTCTTTCGTATGCAATATTAAACACAAAGCACTGAAAAATATGACAGGCCCGTCTTCACCCTGAAACTATAACCAGAAAGGAAAATCAATCACGTTCTTCTGTATTTTGCTTTGGGACGTTTGCTCATCTCTCTGCATGTGATTGAGTATGCGCATGTATTTATATACAGTAGGGAAAAAAATTATGGAAGAATTATGGAAAGAGAGAGGACGAGCGAGAAAAGTTATGTTCTCCTTTCTTGTTAAGTGTTAATACAAGTGGAGTGATGTGGGCAGGTGACAGATGGTGACCTCATCAGAGTGCTTCCTCTAAACTGATTTTTTATTAGGCTTAAACAAGAGTGCAAGCACTGCTAATTTGCTACGGCAGACAGAATGCAAATGAGGCAATGGACAAGCTCGCAGGGATGTTGCCCAGGCCATATGGAGCAAACACTCTACTTCCAAAACAGGCATTCAGCTTCAAAACAAGAGCCAAGATTCCCACAGATCTACACGAGCTAGCACCATTTACCCCCTATTAAATGCAACCAACCAAAAACTGATCCTCATGCCTGCATTTCTGCTCATCCCGTGACCGTTACAATTCTGAGCATGTCACAATTCTGTGATCCTGCTTGATTCAAATTAAAATGAAAATCTGTTGAACAGATTTTTTACATAGTGCCATCTACATAAACACTTTGGGGGGAAATTGCTTTTCATCCTTGTACTGTTTGTTCTTTTTCAACTATCTCTCCATATTTCAGTTAGCATGCTTCCATGTCCCAGCATTAGTCTCCTTATTTACTTCCTTTGTGTACCATTATTTATTCAGCAAATGAAACAGTGCTGTTCCCTGTGCGCTGCATGAAAGTATCATAGTAAAGAACCTTACATGGTTGTTTGAGTGTAGAAGGAGTATAGAAGTACAGAAGCATTGACAGAAGCAATCCTAAAACAAAGGCCGTGTGGGCCGATAAAAGCCACCTGTTTTCTCCGCTCTCGTGCCCTCCCCACACTCTAAATTCATTTTCTCTTCTTTTATCCTTCAACGCAGCTCTTCGTCTGCAGCGTATTTCCCCACTCTTGCACTATTTGAGTTTATGTTCCCATACTTTTACTGCATGTCAGAGGCTGGTATTTCTGAGGGACTGTTTCCAGGCTATCTCATAGATTTATATCTTATAATATTATCAGAGATATTATGCGAGTCTCTGACGAACTCCTGAAACCACTGGTATTAAGAATAAGGCCCCTGTGAGAGATATTATTCAGACACAGAAAGGTTAGTATTTTATAATAAGAAGTAGATACAAGACTAGTCTACCTCCTTTCTTCCTCCCGCCCTCCCTCTGCTCTAATGACTTTAATATCTATCGTTTCAGCAGCAACTTCTCTCCTCAGTCACTACTCAGGCATTATCTTCTTCCGAATGTAAAAGGTCAAATGCTAATTCCTGTGCTAAAATGTTTAATGTTTGCTAGCATCCATTATTGAGAGGCTCCAACAGAGAGCCAGTGCTTTGCTTATAATTGCACTGAATGGTAATGTTTAAATGAAGCGAGTAATGAAATGGAAAGTTGCTGTCCATCACACAGACATCTTTTCCTCTGCTGTGTTTATACTCTTATATAGCGTGTGTGTGTGTGTGTGTGTGTGTGTGTGTGTGTGTGTGTGTGTGTGTGTGTGCAGATCTGAGCTCTACCACAACATTTCTATTCAGTTAAGTTCTAAACCTTGTCAGTCCAAAATATGAAATGTCTTCTACTTGAACCTGGCTTGTGTTTAGAGGTAGATTGCTTCAAGACCCTTTCTGTTTGAATTCTGGATGGATACCCAGAATTCATAGTTCCATCAATGATGACAGATTTTCTAAAACTTTGTCAACAAAACCATAATAATTCTTACGCTGGAATGCAGTACTGTGTCTTAGCCAAACATATTATTTATCATACAAGTAAAAAAATCTTTATATCTTACATTATGGTCTCTCTGAATATTATGTTTTGAACTTTCTTTCTTTCATCATTTCTTTGGATGACCTCTTCTTGGGAGACTGGCAATGGCATTGAATGTTCTCCAATTGTAAACTATCTGACTGACAGGAAATTTTGAAGCCCACAATTTGTTTTGTAACCTTTTCCACCCTGATGAAAACTCCCATTTCTAATGTCCTCAAAAGTCTCTGAATTTGATTCAGACATGGCATGTATTCCCAAACCTGTGGGGTGAAGACCACACTTTGTTAGGATTCAAATTTATATTCAGATTTAAATAGGACAAGACCACTCACACTTCACTGCCATTCTATTGATTGAAAATCCTGACTCTAATTATCTGCTTAATTGAACTGATAATCCCAGTGGTACACATACTTTTTTTTTCCTGGTGAATACATTTAATCATTAATTCTTTCATTCATCATTCAGGGTCAAGGTGGATCCAGAGCCTGTTCGGTGAATGCTGGGCATGAGGCCGAACTACAGCCCTGGTGGGAATCCAGTCCATCACAGGGCACCATGCAGATACACACATTCACACACTCCTTCACATAAGATGAATTTAAAGTTAGAGCTAATACATCTACTGGTATGTTTTTTGGGAGGTGGGAGGAAACCAGAAAATCCAGAGAAAACCCACATGGACACAGGGAAAACATGCAAAACCATACACAGACAGTAAAACAGCTGAAACAATAATACTGCCTGCTGTGCTCCCATGCCACCCAAAACATTTAATTTTAGATAATTGTTTTTAATTTAAAAAAATTTAAATGGAACTGGTTAATTTTGTAGCCCTGTGATAACCTGGTGTAGGGATGGATTGCCATGCCCATAACCATAGTAACCATTTTTGAAACACACCAATCCCTGTACTCAATGCCATGTTCTATCTCCACCCATTCTTCTGACTCCCTGTAACAGTATTGGATACAGAGATGATACCGGATACCAAATACAGTGGCATCACGACTACTTTAAACCCGCGGCAAAATCAAAATTCTTTCTTTCTGGCGGTGGATTCCACGCGTGAAAGAGAGAAGCTGATGCATCGGTGCTACAGAAGGACAAGAACAAAAGAACGAGCTATTTGATCTTCACAGAGTTGTAATAATAACTGAACCGGTTAGTTACTGTAGCCCACGCAGTATTTCAAAGAGAAAAGGCCACCAGATCCCTTTTCCCTTTCTCAACGTCGACGAACTATAAACAAGATTCCTTCCAGATCATCGGACGACCGACAGGACACCAAAGATCTTCAGCTGACGAGCTAAAAGTGAAAGGAGCCACTGCTTTCTCCTGAGATCTGCACCCCGCGCTGTCTTCGGATATGAAAGGTGCACTTTCAACCGCTAACAAGAGCGATCTCAAGTAAGGGTGGCATCTGGGCAATTGTTAGACTTAGTTGTGGCTAGTTAATGTGAAGAGTGTTGTTTATTTGAATTCATTCATGGTTTAAATGTACGCATTTTGATTCACATGAAAGTCGGTCTTAGACCGCGTGTTGTTTGATTTACTTTGTTTACTATCTGTATGTATTTAGTTAGATCGTACATGCGTTCTCTTTCACTCTCTTATTAACTCCCTCCATCGTACTCCACTCCTCAACACTGGGATTTCAGGAGTAGTTAAGGGTTGAGTAGAATTTGGGTTTAAGGCCTAGCCGAGACTAGTTTAAACTACAGATTCCTTTGTTCTTCTTTTTCACACACTCTCCTGTGTTGACCATCCCCCTCTGGGCGCAGCCTGGCACGGCTCGCACATTCCATTCGCATTCTATACACACACTTACACATACACACACCCTCTTACACACACACCTACTCATACACATGCCCACACCCATAAACACGTGATTTCCCTATCACATTTTAACATCCACTCGCTCCTACACTGTAACACTGACATATAGCTTATTACTTCTGATCACCATTAGTGCCTTAATTATCATATACACTATTGATTCTTATTTGTATACATTGTATCACCATTTATATTGAATTATTCCTTGGCTGCTATTGTTGCTATATCTGATCAGTATTAGTTTGCTAATTCATGTCAGCTATTTCAATAAATGGTATCTTTGGAATAAACTGTGTCCTGTTTATTGCTACAACATCCACTGAATGCCAACCAAGTATTCTAATTGCCTTCACCCATTTGGTTGTTATATGAATGTTATAGATCTAGAGTAAACATATTACATTAGGGCTATAATACTCAATAAACTATAGCAACATCACTAAGTTATTCCATTGATTTTAATAGCTTAGCTATAAACTATTAGACGAATTAATGATTAATGAATTTATGAGACTGATCCCTTTTTACATGAGACTGATTGGATAAACCTATTGCACCTACACTGGCGACTTGTCCAGGGTGTACCCCACCTTTTGCCCACAGTCAGCTGGGATAGGCTCCAGCTTGCCTGCAACCCTGTAGAACAGGATAAGCGGCTGCAGATAATGGATGGATGGATGGTTAATTTAGTGTTGTTTGCCATATTGGATTTTCTTTATCTATTTTATGACTTTTGACATTTTGGATCAGACTCATTTCAATATTTACAGACTTTCAAAGGATTTTCAAATTACCTTGCACCACCATAAGAATATCAAATCCCTTTTTCCAAAGTTCAACAGACCTAACATTTAGATGTGACTAAACAGATAAAACTTCATGAAATATTCTTCCGAATTTCATCAGCGGAATGGGTTCCTGAAAATGTACATTTACAATGATTCTGTCTCTGTGATGAGAGGGAAATTATGTGTATTTTGCATATATATATATATATATATATATATATATATATATATATATATATATATATATATATGTTTGTAAGATGATTCCTTTTAGGCTAAAGTAAAATATTTCATGTCAGATGTTCTGTAGAGGGCGGCATGGTGGTGTAGTGGTTAGCGCTGTCGCCTCACAGCAAGAAGGTCCGGGTTCGAGCCCCGTGGCCGGCGAGGGCCTTTCTGTGCAGAGTTTGCATGTTCTCCCCGTGTCCGCGTGGGTTTCCTCCGGGTGCTCCGGTTTCCCCCACAGTCCAAAGACATGCAGGTTAAGGCCCGGTCCCACTGGCCGATGGACACAAAACGTATGCAAAAAGGACACAGCGGACGAGCAAAATTTCGGGGGTGGCTCTATCCGTTTTCATCCGCTCCAGAAATGGACAAAATTGGCGAAAATTTGCGAAAACAGAACGGAAAAGAACGGACGTGGGTAGTATATAGCGGGGATGTTAAACGCATGTTCATAGGAAGCCTAGCGGATGAAAGCGGATGGAAGTGGATGACAGCTCCGAAGGGGTTACCGGTGATAACTGAGAAGCGGACGCATAGCAGAAAGAGCGGATGCATAGCAGATGAAGGGGATGCATCACGTACGCCTAACGGAAACAAAGGGGATGTTGCGCGGATGTATATCGGATGCAGACCGTTCACTGCGCATGCGGGGGGTATGAATTGCGTCTGCTCCGCGGATATAAAGGGATGCAGCACGCACGCCGTCAGCATAAAGCGGAAAGACGTGCTGGCGGCTACATCGATACATCTCTACTACTAGATGATTTTCTCCCCCTTTTTATACAAAATATCGATTGTCCGCTAGGTGTCCTTCTACATACTCTAGACATACTCCAGACATCCTAAATATACGAGATACATCCCAGATATAAACGCTTTGTGCGTTTTGAATACTTTATATACGAGATGCATACGCTTACATCCTTTCTATTTCCGTGCTACTAACGATGAATAGACGTTTCATGTACCTTATCTTTCCTCCCTCTTTCCGTTTTCAGCTGCAGCGGATGTGAGTTGCGAGGATGCCCAGAGGATGCAGAGAGGATACAGCAGACGTTTAACGGATGATAACGGACATAGAACGTTTGTTGCTCGTATATGTCACGGATTTACATCGTACACGGCGGAAAGTTCATCCGTTCTAAAAGTTTTGTGCAGCTCAAAACTTTTTGCGCGGATGAAATCACAGTGGACGGATGCTCAATGGATAGAGCGTATGAAGCACGTATGCAATGAGTACACAACGGATGCATAGCGTTTTCCAACGGATGGCAAAGATTTTTTTACGTTTTACATCCTCTTTGCATCCGTAAGTGCAGTGGGACCGGGCCTTTAGGTTAACTGGTGACTCTAAATTGACCGTAGGTGTGAATGTGAGTGTGAATGGTTGTCTGTGTCTATGTGTCAGCCCTGTGATGACCTGGCGACTTGTCCAGGGTGTACCCCGCCTTTCGCCCGTAGTCAGCTGGGATAGGCTCCAGCTTGCCTGCGACCCTGTAGAACAGGATAAAGCGGCTAGAGATAATGAGATGAGATGAGATGAGATAATGAGATGAGATGAGATGAGATGTTCTGTAGATATTTCTGTTTCAAGTGCCACATGCTGTGCTCCAGAAGTCATGATCAGAGTTCAGACTGATTTCCCAAAAATGTAAAAGAAAAGTCATAAATCCAAACATTTGTCTTGATTTATAAAGATTATATTAAGTCCAAATTTAACAAAATAAGATGGCAGTATCTGATAAGCTCGTACCACAGCAACATCCAAGTAACATACTACTACCATGTCAGGGTCAGTGAGAATGGCCCATTGGCAAAAATATTAGTTCAGTGGTAGTCCTATAGTGGTCCCTTTCTACTGATAAACAGGGTAAAGGTGGACTGTGTATACTGTAGGCATGCAATCTCCTCTTGCCTTAACTGAATTACAATCATCTAAAAACTCAAACCTAAAAAAAACCTCATCTGAATCAAAATATTTATGATGATGAAACTCATGCACGTATAATATCCTGATTAGAGTCCTCTTACTCAAAATAAGGCCATGGGATTCGACCGGTAATGTGTCTCAACATGTCTCCATCTGGCATCTTAATGCTAAAATATGCTTTAATTAAAGAGTGTGCATATCCATAGCAGACACTTGATCTACACCTGCTGAAACTGATTTTGGGGCATCTCTAGCAATTCAAGTAGCTAGATATATTACAACATTGTGGTATTTTAATTAAAACAAAACATGAAAACAAAACTTGATGTGCCTACTCTTTGTCATTTGGCTTTTCTGATGAATTGAAAATATTGCTTTAGCACACTGTGTGCAAATATGTCCCATTTAACCTAAACTACTAATGTCATGTGTCTTTTCTTAGCCCTTTGCAGCACGGTGGTGTAGTGGTTAGCACTGTCGCCTCACAGCAAGAAAGTTCTGGGTTCGAGCCTAGTGGCCAACGGGGGCCTTTCTGTGTGGAGTTTGCATGTTCTCCCCGTGTCTGCGTGGGTTTCCTCCGGGTGCTCCGGTTTCCCCCACAGTTCAAAGTCATGTGGTTAGGCTAACATGGGGCGGCCTTGGGCTGAAGTGCCCTTGAGCAAGACACCTAACCCCCAATTGCTCCCCGGGCGCTGTAGCATAGCTGCCCACTGCTCTGGGTATGTGTGTGTGCTCATTGCTTACTTGTGTGTATGCATGGGTGTGTTCACTGC
Source organism: Neoarius graeffei (assembly GCF_027579695.1). NCBI lineage: Eukaryota > Metazoa > Chordata > Actinopteri > Siluriformes > Ariidae > Neoarius > Neoarius graeffei. The sequence goes on along the minus strand of NC_083573.1, from coordinate 58,355,885 downwards.
TTCAGATGGGTTAAATGCAAAGGACGAATTTCACTGTGCTTGAGTGTGCATGTGACAAATAAAGGCTTCTTCTTCTTCTTTGTCTTCAACTAAATAACACACCAAGAGGTATGTCAGTTTCAGACACCAACTAGAAGGGCACTCGGTAGAGTGTATACCTCCACCAAGCCACATATCAGCATCAAAATCAAATCACTTGAACCTAATCATTTGAATACTAAAGCTGCACAACAAATTTAATCAAAATCCATTCACTACTTTTTGAGTTGCGTTGAGAACAGGCAAAAAAAAAATCCTGGCTCCACATACATATCCGGATTTGCATTAAAATCTAAACAATTGTTCTATGGCCTATGGTCCACCTTTCCTCAAAATTCCATCAAATCCATTCACTACTTTTTGAGCTATGTTAGGAACAGTCAAAGAAACAAACAAACAAAAAAACAGCAGCAAAAACATAACCTAATAAAATAAAGTCAAAGTCCCTTCCACGCCAGGATCTGGCCTTCCCAGGCAGTCTCCTGTCCCAGTGCTAACCAGCTCTTTAAGGCGTATGGGTGCGGCGCCAATCTCTGTTTCCATAGCCCTCAGCCTCTTGCCTATACAGCTAGGGTTACAGTGGGGGGCTAGTCCTCTGGTAACCACAAGAGTTTGACTCCCCTACTCGCATCTGTATTGCAGCATGCCTTGCCAGATGGCAGTAGGTACCTTTTTTTTATGATGGTCTTTGGTATGACCCAACAACAAGTAGAACTCACAATCTCCCGGTCGAAAGGCGGAGATGCTAACCACTAGGCCAGCCTGCGGTAACCTAATAAAGTACCTACCTAAAAATATGTACCAGCCTAAAGAGGTAATTACTGTGGTCTTAGGCCTCAGTAAGTAACATTCCTGTTTCTGGGTCATAAGCCCTATATCACCTGAGCACCTGTCCTTAGACCAGCCATTAAATGCAATGAAAAGAAACTAAAGGAGAGATAAGCACCTCACTAAACTGTTTTTTTGACATTTAACATTAAACTAGACCTGTGTTAAAATTTAAAGAAAGCAAAAGATGATTTGATGGAGTGATACCTGAATTTTGAAACATTATGAAACATTTAAAAGATGTTTTTGCACAAGCACTCAAAAGCTACTGTGGATAAAATGTGAAAAGAAAATAAAGGAAGAGTTCACGGAGGAGATAAGGAAGATAGGTAACTGAATAGATGGCAAGAGAGGAAAAGTATAAGCAATTTAGACAAATTGAGAGTTTGCTTGCTTTCACCCTCCACACAGCCAACATCCTCAGACAACTCTGACTTTAATGTGGAAATTCTTTTTGGACACACAGATAAAAAGATTGAGCAAATACTCATAAAAGGTTTTACTGACCTGAAAGATCATGTTAAGTTTTATCCTCAGTGCCTGATAGTAATGAAGTCTAACTCATTTGATTGGGTGATGCTTTGACATACTTCTATTGATCTCTTCTTCTAGTGTATCTGACAGGTCAACTATGTGGGGCAAGAGAAAGTCTTAGTGAATCTTTGCAATATATAGAGGCAAAAAGAGCCAGAGGTAACAGCTGCTGACCAACTTTCATTGGCAAAAGTAATATAATAACTAAAGGGCACAGGAAATGAACAACTTTCTCAATCTTGATTAGTTCTTCCTGAAGGGCCAGACAAACATTTTCCAGCAACACATTACATCTTTTTACTTGAAGAGAGAAATAGATTTAAAGATGCCTTATTGTCCAACTATTAACCATCCAGTATCTTTGTGGCATGTTGTAATGTACTGTGTGATATACTGTGTGATATGAGTATAGCAGCGCACTCTCATATCAAATCAAGGTGAACTAAAAGCTACTCCAGGAACAAAAAGGGTATCTTTATATTATTATCCTTAACAAATTTGGCTTACAGACTGGTAGATGTTATAGTACATTGCTTTGAGTAATATCATTAAATAATATTGGCTTTGAGTGGTCTATCGAGTCAAAGATGAGTTCAATATCATGCTAGCTGAATGGTATATATCTGGTATATCATGAAAAAAAGCCAGCCAATATTATTATTATTATTATTATTATTATTATTATTATACATACACACTCTCTTCATATCAGCATACTTGAAAGCCAATGTTAGCTTACCCATGACTTGGTGCTGTTAGTGCGGCAGTGCAGTAACCTTCCAGCCAGTATAGCATTCATCAGGATTGTTAGCAAATGCTAATAAAATGGTCAAGCTAGTGCTATTGAGAGCCAGTAGCACAGGCTAACGACCGAGAAACTAAGATTTCTGTCTCCAGACTCTTCTTCCACGCACACTTTCCACAGTATTTTTCACTCATACTTAAGTATTAATTTCCCTATGTAATTTACTTAGCTACTTTTAAAATCAACATCGACAACAACACACAACGGAGCAACCTGGCAGCTAAAATTCTCTCAAAATCTTCCGCTTTTAACGAAGCAAACCTCACGGCCATGTCTGTTTACAAACTGTCACAGTCACTCGCTAGCATGGAAGTTTTGCCTCTCCAATGTGTCTCTTTTCCAGTTTTTCAATGTTCATTGGTATGTTTTTCTCTTGTAAATATGTATGAAGAATATATAATGAAGTTTTAGTAGCCTTTCGGGTGTTCAGCGCATCTTTAGTTTCAGTTTTCAGTTTATTTATTAAGTGCTTAATTATAGTATAGCTAATCCTAGCAGTAGCACTGGATTAGCCTCGTCTTTTCCCTTTCCCGGCGGACAAAGAAATGATTCTGCGCATGCGCAGCAGAAAAGTTTTGTCACTGAATCTTCACATGACCTCCGACGTGTGATGTCATGTTGTCTTGACAACGTGCAATATCGTAACAATATTGCATGCTCATTCTCCATTGGGGAGAGTGGCGTAATACACGTAGGATAATCGATATGATAACAGTATTGTATGCTATCAAACCAAATGAATGAAACTCACTAGAAGGGAATAGAGTACATGTTTTTATTCCATGGAAAAAGTGTTCTGTATGTTTTATAATAATGTATATTCAAGTAGGTCTACAAAATACAGACCATACTGTGCCTTTTGTGGTGATACAACTTGGAATTTATTTTTTTTTTTTTTACCATTTTTACTATTTACCACTACACAATTTGACTAACATTTGAATGTGAAAAAAAATGTTACAGCTTTAAGTCTTCTGTGATATTTCTGTATCAGCTTTGCATATCTAGAGGCTATATTTTGCTCATTCCTCTCTGCAAAATCACACTGTTAGATTTAACAGGGCCTGGTGATGAATATAAACTTTAAGGTCTTGCCACAGATTCTCAACCAGATTGAGGTATGAGCTTTGACAGGCCATTCTAACACATTCAAATTCTTGGTTTCGAGCCGCTGCAGTGTAGCTTTGGCAGTATACGTAGGGTTGTTGTCCGGCTAGAAGGTGAATCTGAGGCTCAGTCTCAAGTTTCTTGCAGACTGGAACAGATTTTCTTCTTGGATTATCCTGAATTTGGCTCCATCCACTTTGCCATCAAGGCATACCAGTTTCCCAGTTCATGCTGATGAATAACATGTCCATAATGTGATGCTCCCACCATCATGCTTCACTGTGTGTTCACAGTGTTGTATTTCTGCCAAATGTAGCACTTCGTGCCAAAGCAAAAATGTTTCATTTTGGTCTCATCAGACCACAGAACCTGTTCCCACAGGTTTGCTGAGTCTCCAGTACACAGTTTGGCAAACTCCAAATGGGATTTAATAAGGCTCAGCACTCTTCCATAAAGGCCAGCTTTGTGGTGGGTCCTCGCCACCCTAAGCAGAGTCATGCCATATTATTTATATTCATTAATAATGTAGTAAATGGTGTTTCACAGGATATTCAATGTTTGGGATATTTTTATAACCAAGCACTGATTGATACTTGGAATTGTTTTGGTAGTGCCTTGGTTTTCATGATTTCTAGAGATCATGTGATGTTTTAATTGCTTGCAGGTTGTCCATTGAACGTTTATGTGACCTCTGACGGTAACCTGGTTCTCCAGAATTAATTTAGGCGCGTCACAGCAATAAACATGAGTACTTGTGCAATCACAATTACAGAGGATTTTGTTTAGAGCTGTTATTGCATCTTCACTAAAAAAAAATTACAGTATCCTGGTCAAGCTTACAGTAACTCCTGAGGCTGTCCTGGGGAAATCGTGTGCAAGGGAGGAATATACCCTAGGTGTGACATAATACCAATTAAGTACATATCAGTTCTAGTTAGTAACACTCCAAAATGTGGAAAAATGCTAATGGTACAAATATTCCAATACTTACAGTGGTGCTTGAAAGTTTCTGAACCCTTTAGAATTGTCTATATTTCTGCATAAATATGACCTTAAACATCTTCAGATTTTCACACAAGTCCTAAAAGTAGATAAAGAGAACCCAGTTAAACAAATGAGACAAAAATATTATACTTGGTCATTTATTTATTGAGGAAAATGATCCAATATTACATATCTGTGAGTGGCAAAAATATGTGAACTTTTGCTTTCAGTATCTGGTGTGACCCCCCCCCATGCAGCAATAACTGCAACTAAACATTTCCGTTAACTGTTGATCAGTCCAGCACACTGTCTTGGAGGAATTTTAGCCCATTCCTCCGTACAGAACAGCTGCAACTCTGGGATGTTGGTGGGTTTCCTCACATGAACTGCTCGCTTCAGGTCCTTCCACAACATTTTGATTGGATTAAGGTCAGGACTTTGACTTGGCCATTCCAAATCATTAACTTTATTCTTCTTTAACCATTCTTTGGTAGAACGACTTGTGTGCTTAGGGTCGCTGTCTTGCTGCATGACCCACCTTCTCTTGAGATTCAGTTCATGGACAGATGTCCTGACATTTTCCTTTAGAATTTGCTGGTATAATTCAGAATTCATTCTTCCATCAATGATGGCAAGCTGTCCTGGACCAGATGCAGCAAAACAGGCCCAAACCATGATACTACCACCACCATGGTTCACAGATGGGATAAGTTTCTTATGTTGGAATGCAGTGTTTTCCTTTCTCCAAACATAGTGCTTCTCATTTAAACCAAAAAGTTCTATTTTGGTCTCATCCATCCACAAAACATTTTTCCAATAGCCTTCTGGCTTGTCCACGTGATCTTTAGCAAGCTGCAAACAAGCAGCAATGTTCTTTTTGGAGAGTAGTGTCTTTCTCCTTGCAACCCTGCCATGCACACCATTGTTGTTCAGTGTTCTCCTGATGGTAGACTCATGAACATTAACATTAGCCAACGTGAGAGAGGCCTTCAGTTGCTTAGAAGTTACCCTGGGGTCCTTTGTGAACTCGCCGACTATTACACGCCTTGCTCTTGGAGTGATCTTTGTTGGTTGACCACTCCTGGGGAGGGTAACAATGGTCTTGAATTTCCTCCATTTGTACACAATCTGTCTGACTGTGGATTGGTGGAGTCCAAACTCTTTAGAGATGGTTTTGTAACCTTTTCCAGCCTGATGAGCATCAACAACGCTTTTTCTGAGGTCCTCAGAAATCTCCTTTGTTCATGCCATGATACACTTCCACAAACGTGTTGTGAAGATCAGACTTTGATAGATCCCTGTTCTTTAAATAAAACAGGGTGCCCACTCACACCTGATTGTCATCCCATTGATTCTGCAGATACACCCGAGTCTAATTTCACCTTCAAATTAACTGCTAATCCTAGAGGTTCACATACTTTTGCCACTCACAGATATGTAATCTCATCTCATTATCTCTAGCCGCTTTATCCTGTTCTGCAGGGTCGCAGGCAAGCTGGAGCCTATCCCAGTTGACTACGGGCGAAAGGCAGGGTACACCCTCAACAAGTCGCCAGGTCATCACAGGGCTGACACATAGGCACAGACAACCATTCACACTCACATTCACACCTACGGTCAATTTAGAGCCACCAGTTAACCTAACCTGCATGTCTTTGGACTGTGGGGGAAACCGGAGCACCCAGAGGAAACCCACGCGGACAACATGCAAACTCCGCACAGAAAGGCCCTCGTCGGCCATGGGGCTCGAACCCGGACCTTCTTGCTGTGAGGCAACAGCGCTAACCACTACACCACCGTGCCGCCCTACAGATATGTAATATTGGATTATTTTCCTCAATAAATAAATGACCAAGTATAATATTTTTGTCTCATTTGTTTAACTCAGAGATTCTCAAACTGTGGTACGCGTACCACTAGTGGTACGCGGGCTCCATTCTAGTGGTACGCCAAAGAATCACTTAATTAAATATAAATTAAAAAAAAGTGAAATACTATCCATAATATCCGAATGGATGAAAATATCTTATCAACAGATGACAAGAAAATTAAAGGAAATACAAATTAAGTTAATAATTTAAAAAAGTTTGCAAGTGCTTCTGGGTAGCCATACGTAGCGTACGTACGCATTCCCGCCGGTTCCGCTGACAGACAGTTATCCGCCATTGGTAGCTACAGACTAGGCTGTGATGGGAAAAGGTGGAGGTGGCTTTGCTAATTATGACGAGTATGACAAAATTACTGTCGTGGCTTAAATCCGCGAATGGAAGCGTGGATCAGGAGAGAGGGAGAACTGAAGAGGACGTGTGTGAGCCAAGCGCGGATGTTAACGCCAGTGGCAAAACCAGCCCCAGAACTGCTAGCAAACGGCAGAAACCAGTGAGGAGGAAGTATGACGAAAAATACATAAAACTGGGATTCATTTGGAGCGGGGCAGAGGAGCTGCCCAGGCCGCAGTGTGTTGTATGCAGGGACGTTCTGAGCAATGAGTCCATGAAACCATCGCATCTCAAACGGCATCTTACAACCAAACACACAGCACTAAAGGACAAACCAATGGATTTTTTTTACGAAAACGTGATGAACTGAAGCAGTCCAAGTCCACCATTTTGTCTTATGGTACACCCGTAACCAAAGCACAGGAAGCTTCATATCGTGCCAGCCTCCTGATCGCCAGAGCCAGTAAGCCGCACACAATCGGGGAACTGCTGTGTTTGCCATTAGCCAAAGAGATGACACGTATCATGTGTGGAGAGAAAGCTGCCAGAGAGTTAAACTTGGTGCCGCTTTCAAATGACACCATGTCAAGGAGAATAAACGACATGGCTGATGATGTTAAATAGACACTGATTGAGCGCATTAAGAACAGTAGATATTTTGCCATACAGCTTGATGAGACTACAGATGTTGCAGATTTGGCCAATTTATTGGTTTATGTGAGATATGAATATTTAAGTACAGTACAGTTATTTAACTTTTAAGTACATTTTCATTTAATCTTTAAGAACTGTCTTTTAATATTTATTTTAGTACAATGTTTATTTCACTTTTGTGTGCAATTAATTTTATTTGATTCATTATTTAAGGACAGTGTTTTATTTTCCTATATTTAAACACAGTGTTACTGTTCAAAGTACTGTGCGTAATGTTACAGTGGCCAACAATATTAAATATACTTGTTAAATAAAACCTCGGCCTTGTTTTTAATGAATACTTAGACCTACTACGCTACTGTATTTTAATGTTGGTCATTATGGTACTTGGAGAGCCAAGTATTTTCTGAGGTGGTACTTGGTGAAAAAAGTTTGAGAACCACTGGTTTAACTGGGTTCTCTTTATCTACTTTTAGGACTTGTGTGAAAATCTGATGATGTTTTAGGTCATATTTATGCAGAAATATAGAAAATTCTAAAGGGTTCACAAACTTTCAAACACCACTGTATGCAAGGCACTGTATTACACAAAATATACAATAATCTCTCTTTATCTCTGGCTTCCTCTCAGGGTTCATGCCTTGTACTCAGTGTCCAGGAAAAAACACTCGGGATTTATGAATGCTGTAAAAGATCGCTTGCTCATCCTCTAACCTTAAATCACTGTACCTTTTCATATGAATTGGTTATGCAAATAGTTACAAATTTGCGAGTGTGAAACCATGTTGCTCCAATACAATTAAGTCTGCTTATCAGGAACAAAGGCTAATTAACGTCTACAATAAATATAGGCCTTACACTGATTTTAAACAAATACCAATCAAGTCATCAACTGGAAATTTTGCTGTGCTGCACCACAGAGAATTTTCAGCTTATTTCACAACTACAATTGAGATCTCATTAAATGTGAGGATTATCAGAAATGATACCCAGAAAAAAAATACTTGTTTTTGCAATTTTTTCCCAGTTTTCCCCTTGCTGCTGTTCCCGTGCTAGTGTAGATTAGTTGAATTCATCAGACACAGCAGGGCTTTCTAGCCACACAGTGCAATTGCATGTGTTTCTCAAATCATAAAGAAGCCTTCTTGTGCTTCTGTGATCTAATCTTTCACATTTTTTCGAGCATATTCCCTACAGAACACACCACTTATTTACATCCCACACCCATTCCTCACTTCCATTACACACTCTCCAACACACCACACATCAGTTCATCTTCCTCAATAATCCAAAGCACTTGAGGCAGCAGCTTACTGCCAGGATGCTCTCTAGCAAAAAAAGAACAGAGTCACTATCATCTCTCAGAGCATTTTAACATCATGTTTAATTCAAGGACAACATGCTTTATTTATTTCTCTTTTTATCTCTATATTTTCTACTTTGCTTCACTCTCTGTCTGTCTTTTTCTCTCTATTCTCGTCATCGAGTCATCTTCTCAGAAGAAATGATGAGGCCCGACTGTGACAGAGAAGGAAATCAAAGCTCTACCCTTCCCTTATGGTAAAGGCAGTGGCAAACACACACACACACACACACACACACACACACACACACACACACACACAAATCCCTTAAATCCTCCCAGTCTTGGCCCTAACACCAAAGGAGTCATATTGAGTTTTGCCTCTCGGCGTTTGATAGCATTCTCCATGGGCTACCATGGAAATCAGATAGGACCCTGGAAGAGGCAGACACACTCAACGATTCACTCTCAACCACCCACCACCATCAGCTTGAATACGCAATCACAAACATGCGCACAATCATATGCATAGAGAGACACCAGGTCAGGCCTCCTCCACGTGTATGTTTATGGATATTTTTGAAAAAAAAATTTCTTTGCATTTTTGGCCTCCTGTCCACATGAAAACGTCGATTTGAGTCACTGAAAACAAAGCTTTGCAAAAATCAAAAGAGAAATTTTTTAAAAAGGAGGAGGAAATTTTAATTGTGTTAACAGAAAAAAAACCACCATAACACTCTGTGCACAAAGTGAGGTTCATAAAGGCTACGTTCACATTACCAAGCTGAAGTGGCTCAAATCTGATTTTTTGCCTTAATGTGACACAGATCTGGCCTGAGTTTCCCAAAAGCATCACAGCACAAAGATCATCATTAAATGATAGAGTGAGCAACACAACGAACACTCTCTCTCCTAATTAAAAGGTTCTTAGTGTTAAGAGGCTTTTGGGAAACCCACCCCTGGTCTTTTCAAATCAGATTTGAGTCATTTTCATATACAGTCCAAGATCGGATATGTATCCAATTTCTGATCATGCGACATGACTGAGTACAGTCAGATCAGAATTCATGTGGCTTTTTGTCTATACGCATGCACTGCGTGCTGTCTTCATCATCCAGCATCAGCAGCACGGCAAAACAACAATGGAGGAGAGCAACAATAGCTGTGAAATGAGCAAAAGCTAACCGTCTCGCATTTTTCACCTTCTCGACCTGATCATGTACAGCTGATGAACTGTTTGCTGCCCTCCAGAGCAAAATATGATGCGTACATTAGATACTAATGCGTCCATTTAGTCAGTTTTAATACCATGAGTCGCCTCACAAATATGGCGTTTTTATTTGTTGGTGATGCAGATGACTCGTACAAAAACGTATCAATGTGTGCATACGTGCCATTTCGGAGGACAGATGCATTCACATTACAGTTAGCTACAGGTCACTTTTAATTTTCATGAAATATGTTGTAAATTTGAGTTGAGTAATGAGGCTTGTAATGTGAACGTAGCCAAAGATATGGTTTCCTAAGGTTGATGTAGAAGAACTCAAGTGGCCTGCAGAGAGCCCTGACCTCAATTCTGGAATGCTTTTCAGTTAACAGCTGTGCCTTGTCAGAAGTTAATTAGTGCAATTTCTTGCCTTCTTGATGCATTTGAGATCAAACAGTAAACAGTAAATAATAAATATACGGTAAATAGGCATGTTCCACAACTGTAGTAACCCATATTATGTCAAGAATCGCTCAACTAAGTAAAGAGAAACGAGATCCATCATTACTTTAAGACATGAAGTGACTTTTAATTCATAAAAATAAAGAAAAACCATTTAATTAGAAGGTGTGTCCAAGCCTTTGATTGGTACTGTGTTTTGTGGTACTGTGCTATTGTACCCTTACAAAAAAAGAAGTTTATTCAAGTGTGCTTCTAGTATACTTCTTTTAAACTAAAAATAAGAGAGTATGGTTTCAGTTTACTTTTTATTTACTTATCAGAGATATATTTAATAAAGTTATACATAAGTATACTTGGCTTATACTGAAAAGTATATAGAAAAGTCTAAGTATATTAAGCTTATACTTATACTTAACAAAAGTGTAATAAAGTATTAAAATATTTGTGCCTTATGTTTAAGTGTGGGTGGCATGGTGGTGTCGTGGTTAGCGCTGTCGCCTCACAGCAAGAAGGTCCGGGTTCGAGCCCCGTGGCCGGCGAGGGCCTTTCTGTGTGGAGTTTGCATGTTCTCCCCGTGTCCGCGTGGGTTTCCTCCGGGTGCTCCGGTTTCCCCCACAGTCCAAAGACATGCAGGTTAGGTTAACTGGTGACTCTAAGAGGCTGTCCACACGGAAACGGATTCAGGTGAATCTGATAAAATTGTTTATCGTTTCGGCCTGGCGTCCACACGGCACCAGCGTTTTGGGTGCCCCAAAACGATATTTTTTGAGAACGGGTTCCAGAGTGGAAAAATCTGGCAACAGCGCCGTTGCAAAGTCGTCTGGATGAGTAGAACGGATTTGTTTACGATGACGTCACAACCACATGACTAGAACAAGCAGCACTCTCGCTGTTTTGTATGAACCACTGCATTGCATTCACTTTTGTATACAGCTTTTCTTTTAAATAAACAAGTAACTGAACCATTTCTTGAATTTCTTTTTTTTATTGGATAAGACTGCTTTTCAAAATGTTCACACACAATATAAAAAGTTATATAAATTATATAAAAATGCTTTTCAAAATGTTCACACACAATAAGAAAATTAAGTTAGATAAAACTATGCACACTAATAAAACTAATTTGTACACACAGAAGGCACGATTTCCTCGCGTAGTCGCAGCCATCTTCTTCTTGTTGTGTTTGTTCCTGTGAGTGCTTCACGCCGGGTAGAAGAAGGTGTTTATGCGCATGCGTCCTACTTCTTCTATTGTTCTGGTGTCTCCGATGGGACCGTCTTACAGCGCACGTAGAGGTGTGGCATGTGTATTGCATCGTTTTCAGCAAGCATTGCGTTGCCATATGTACCTGATATTTTACTGATCCGTTGCCCATGTGGACGCGATATTTTTTTTAATAAAATCTCGTTGCCGCTGTCGTGTGGATGTAGCCTAAATTGACCGTAGGTGTGAATGTGAGTGTGAATGGTTGTCTGTGTCTATGTGTCAGCCCTGTGATGACCTGGCGACTTGTCCAGGGTGTACCCCGCCTTTCGCCCGTAGTCAGCTGGGATAGGCTCCAGCTTGCCTGCGACCCTGTAGAACAGGATAAAGCAGCTCGAGATAATGAGATGTGATGTTTAAGTGTACTTGCCCTGTAGTTGTGCTTCAGCATCGTTAACTCTTGGGTATGTATGTGGTTCCATACAAAGTTTTTTTGTTTGTTTGTTTTTTCTCCTGAGTGGAGATAATTAATTTTTAAATTATTATTTATTTATTTTTATTTAGAGCTTGGATGTCAATTTCAGTTGTCACTGCCATGTTTTTATACTTTGGCATTTAATTCAATGCTGCTTTAAATTTTGATTTTTAAAGAAAATGAATATGTTCTTAATCCTGAGTATCTGTTGTTATTTTGTGAATTCTTATCTTTATAACTTCATTGTAACTTAAGGTACAAAACACTTAAGTTGTCTACTTGTAGTGTGCATGAGGTAAGGGTTAAGGCTAGAAAACTAATGCCGCTTTTCCACCACAAACGCGGCTGAGTTGGGCTGAGCCGTGCCGTGCTGAGTCGAGCTGAGCGGGGCTGTTGAAGTTGCATTTCGACTACAACCGTGCTGAACCGTGCTGGCTGGAAGTGGGTGGACACATTGGGTGGAGTTAGCGAAAGTGGGTGGACGTCACGTGATGTCGTTAAGCAGCGCAAACAGTGACATCAGTGATCTTTTAAGCGGTAGTCTCACGACCCGGATAGTAAACAATAAACATGGAGGACATGGAGTCGTTAGTGTTGCTGGTCTTGGTGCTGTGGCTTGTTGTCACCGACAACGCAGACAGATACTGGCAAGAGCGTATAGATGAGGCGAGGCGCATAAGGCTTCAGAAATTCTCGTAATTCGTAATTCTTCTTCTTCCGGGTTTGCGGTGTTTACAGATCCCAGCGTGCTCGCGGGGCGTGTGTGGGCATGTGAGGACACTCCTCCTCACCAATCAGTGCACAGGGGAGTGTCTGCTCACGCCCCCAGCCTCACTCAGCTCGGTTTGGCTCGCTTCAGCCCCACTCCAAAACCATGCGAGTTTTAGGGGCTAAGCAGGGCTGAAGCGAGCCGAGTCGTGCTGTTCTTTGGTAGTCGAAATGCGAGCCGTGTCGGGCTGAAGTGAGCTGAAGCGAGCTGAAGTGAGCTGAAAAAGGGTAGTGGAAAAGGGCCATAATAGTATACCTAGAAGGGTCATTGCAGTATACTTCAAAACTAAAAAGTGGACTAGATGTACAGTATATAACCAGTAACTAATAGTATATTTCCAATATGCTATAAAGTATACTTTTATAAACTAAAAAGTGGACTAGAAGTATAAAACAAGTAAATTCATCGTATATTTCCAGTATACTATGAAGTATGTTTTTGTAAACTAAAGAGTGGACTACAAGTATAGAACTAGTAAACTATCGTATTAGTATATAAGTTTACTTGTGGTATACTTGCAGTACAAAATAAAAAATACTAGTTGTATACTCAAAGTTTACTTCTCTTAGACTTAAAGTATACTTTTTATAAACTAAAAGTGGGCCAATTTAGTCCCAAGAAGTATTAGATCAGTTTACTTACAAGTATATTGCAAGTACATTGATATCAGTATACTTGGTACACAAAAGTATACTTAAGTAAATATACTTCAACTTTACTTAAGTACTGTATACTTAATAAAATGAACTTGAAGTATACTTCTTTTTGATAAGGGACATGATGTCACCAATTTCCAGATGGGATACTATGAGCATTTATTATATTGATTGCCAATACAGTATATTGATCATTTGATGGAATCATACAGTTTTCTATGATTGGTTTGTGAGTTGAGAACCTTCTAGATACACAAGGAGGGACTTCCAGTCTAATGTTCAGAAAAGCTACCATTACAGTGAATCTACCTTCTTGCTTGTGGCCATGGGAAGCTGTGTGAGACACATTCAGTGCGTTTACATGCACATAGAGAGAATCGAATTTCTGCCGTTGCTCGACTGAAATCGAAGTTCAAAATGTCATGTATACACCTTAATTCGGCTGAAATTGAACCGAACTTGATTTCTCGGAATCGAGCTACACGACCTAGATTATGTGATTTTAGCCGAGCTACTTAGTGCATGCATACCCTATCGAGCTACGTAGTCGAGCTACTTACTTCAGCACTGCCCCTTCCGGAAGTGACGAGTGACGAGACCACAAGCGGGAAACACAACAGCCTCGGTCGGCATGACAACGGCATGAATCTTTTCTTTTTGTGGCATTGTTTGCACTGTTAAAATTTAACTCACTTACTGTATCACCAAATACATCTGTACAGCTGTTGCATAGCTGTGAATTGTGTAAATAAACAAGTCATTGTATTTGTGTGTGTGTGTGTGTGTGTGTGTGTATATATATATATGTCCAACATCTGAAGAATGTCAATAAAAGCAAAACAATTGAACTTTTTGTGTGTTTATTAAGACATAAGTTAAATTGTAAGCAAAAAATGGACTTTAGAAAAATATTTTTTGTAAGCAAAAAATGGACTTTAGAAAAATATACAATTGTGCAAAATAAGTTGTCTTACAAAACAGTGGTCTGCGCAGGACAGTTTGTAGCCATACAGTCTGTTAGAGCAAGCCTAACAGCTTGAGCACGGAACCTGTGAACACAGAACTGCCAGTGTTGCCAGATTGGGCGGTTTTCAGTGCATTTTGGCGGATTTGAACATGTTTTGGGCTGGAAAACGTCAGCAGTATCTGGCACCACTGCTGATAACTTTGTTTATACTCTTGAATAGCTCTTCTTCATGACGACAACCGGAAGTGTACCAACACGATGGGGCGTGTAGCGCCACCTGTGGCTCGGGTGCACAATGCACCTCACACAATAGCTCGATTAACTTGTGTGCATGTAGGATTGGATTTCTCTGACACCCCTGCTGGGACCCTTAGCTCGATTACCGACAGTAGCTCGATTTGGATGTGCATGTAAACACACTGATTGTCTGTGTTTAACTGGCCGTGTTAAAGGATCTGCATTCTGATTTGTAGCTGTTTGGTCACTCAAAGTGAAAGAAGGGTCAAGTGTCAGTTACAAAACAAAGCTCACACACGATAGCTCAGCCCATGACTGATGACAAAGCAAAGGAAAACACACTTCACATCTTTCCACCTCCTTCCTTCCGAACTGCTCTGCCTGTCCCAATGTTCCAGGGAAATTAGCTGAAATTTTCAGTGGATGACTGTTAGCCGAGCTGAGCTGGCATTTAATAAGCACCCTGACCTCTCTTCCATCTACCGGAGAGAGCTATTAATGATTTTCCTTTGGAGAGATGGAGCAGGACAAGCACAACTTCGAGTTCTGCACAGTTATTGATCGGGCCATATTCGTTGATAACTACAGAGGAAGAAGAGAGTGCAAAAAGTAGAGGATGAGCAAATAAAGAAAGGATTAAATATTTTCCCCAAGGGAATAAGCCATAAAGAGGAAGGTAAGGTGTAGGGCAACACACACACACAGTTTATCTATCTATCTATCTATCTATCTATCTATCTATCTATCTATCTATCTATCTATCTATCTATCTATCTATCTATTACTGTTTATATTTAATACAGCAATACATCACTTAAAGTGATGTACTAAAAGAAATCCCTGTGAGCGCCGCTGAAATAGACATGCTGCATAATCTTTGGCCCCAAGAGAATAGCTGTCACTCTGAACATTCAAACCAACCTAAAGGATATAATATAGTTTTTAATGACTTTTCAAAATTGAATTTGAAGACCATTTCAGGATAATTTTTTGCTCATTTGGTGGGTTGGACCAAATAATAGAGAAGAGGACTTCTGATATCTGTCCAATTTGGCATTGTATTCTACTTTGATTTTTTTTTTCTGAGTAGATTATTATTCAGATTTCTTTTGGGACCAGAGGTGGGATATGGTCCAGAATCTACCTTCCCCTGAGCCAGATCATTCTAATTCATAACCCTCCAAATGAGTTATTGACTCAGGGATGTCCCATGGCAGGGTGGGATGGGGGGGCAGACCTTGTCCTGCCTCCCCTCTTTCCTCTCTCAGCTTCTCGTAAACTGAATAGAAATGATTGTGCTGGCTAGCCGAGTCACAAGCAATGCTCTCTCTCTCTCTCTCTCTCTCTCTCACACGCACGCACACACACACACACACACACACACACACACACACACACACACACACACACACACACACACTATTTACTCTTCTGCAAAAACCCTATAAAATTTCTGAAGGTCTAAGCCACTACAATAAGACTTTACATTTAATTTTTAAAACCTAACTATGGAAATGTGATATCTCTGCTTTGCAGGCCACCTGAGGCTACTCTTTCAGTAGCTTTGTGATGTACACTATTCCACTCAAAATAAAACCTACATCCACATCTGGTTTTATAGGGTTATGTTTATAAGGAAACAATTATTTAAATACCAGGAAAAGCTGTTGAGTTGAATAATACAAAAAAATAAATCCTAATAAAAAAGGAAATGTAAACTTCAAAACTTTACAGCCTATACATAATAGCTTTTTTCCACCAATTTTGGTCATTTCCCAATTCCCACCCACTCGCTATCTCCCCCAGTACCCCAGTATCACAGGACACAGTTAGCACATTTCCTTGAAGACAGGTAAAGTCAGCTACCAGATCTTTTCAAACTGATGCTCCTGCTGAACACACATGGAAGAAAGTGCCATCTACCCTCTTCTGCATACATGAGCTCATAGATGCCCATGATTGGACAGTCTCACTCCGATTGACAGAGAAGAGAGATTATGCCATCAGTCCCACCCAGACAGCACAGACAGCTTTACTCTCTTGGATCCAAACACACAATCTCCTGACATTTGAGTGAACTCTTTTTCCACTGCACCACTCAGTAACCCAAAAATAACACAACAGGAAAAGCAATTACAACAAACAGTCCTTTGGCACTTATGTATCAGCAACTTTTGCCACCTACACTGCCTGTGCACTCATGCTTAAAAAGCCACTGTGTGTGTCTCTAAATGTGACTTTTAATCATTTCTAAATAAGATCCAGATTCACTTTTTGCTGTTTGCAGGGAGAGAGTGACATGTCCCCATGCTGTGAGCATCCAGGATCTCCCATGTTCTATTTAAAGGTCAGGAGAGGTCAAGCAGATAATAATGTGCCAACATCAGAATTCAGTGCAGTGGCTTTACTCCAGTGTTACTAACAATGTAGGTACGTCATACTGGCCTGAAGCATGCCACTGGTTCTCTCACACACTTCTCCAATTATGGTGTATTACATTCAAAAGTAACTAACTGTTGCCATTTTCTTGCAGGACTAAACTTGAAAACTTTCTGTAAAACTATGCAATCTAGTATCATCATACTATAGAAGTAGAAAATGTGTTTCATATTAGTTAGTATTTTGTTAATCCTATAGTTATCAGATTTATCCATTAAATATGCACTTTATGCATATTACAAGACAGATTGAGCTCATCGAATGTACTTTACGCACTCCAGATAATCTTTAAAGTGTAAAATGTGTGGATGGATACAAAGTCTGAACTCCTCTCTAGCTTCTAGGTACGGTATGTTCAAATGCATTGTGTGGATTGCGTAAGCTGTAATATGTGAAACATTTTCAAGAAATAATTTAAAGATCAATGAATCTATGTTCTCTGAAATAATCCATTATAAGTGTTTTTACAACCAGAGCCACAGCTCGGTTGCAGTATAGGTATAGAGTCTGGGTTTACTGTATCTGCAAAGATAGATATCCCAAATTACTCCAGTGTGATTCTGGTATTTATACACATTATTAGGAATTATTATACATACAGGATACATTTTCCATGGAATAAAAACATGTATTCTATTGTCTTCTAGCGGGTTTATTGATAGCATCCAATATCGTTATCATATCGCTTATCCTCTGTGTATTACGCCACTCTCCTCAATGGAGAATGAGCGTGCAATATTGTCACACGACGTCACACATCAGAGATGTAAAACTTTCGTGTTAGTGAGTGATTGTGACAATTTGTAAACAAACATGGCCACCAGGTTTGTTTCGTTAAAAACAGAAGATTTTGAGAGAATTTTGGCTGTCAGGTCGCTCCATTGTGTGTAGCTGTCAATGTTGATTTTAAAAGTAACTAAGTAAATTACACAGGGAAAATAATAATAATAATAATATTCAGCTTGACTGCGCTAACGTTGGCCTTCACTAACACTACGCCGGCTGTAAGGTAACTGGACTGCCACGCTAACAGCCTCGAGTCGCAGGTAAACTCGCGTTGGCCTTCCAGGCTGCTGATATGAAGAGAGTGTGTATGTATAATAATAATAATAATAATAATAATAATAATAATATTGGCTGGCTTTTTTTGTGGTCTATCAGATATATTCCATTCAGCTAGCATGATACTGAACTCATCTTCAACTCGTTCAAAATCATTCTAGAAGAATGGAATATATCTGACAGACCACTCAAAGCCAGCCAATATTATTTAATTACTCCAGTGTGATTCCAGTATTTATACACATTATTAGGAATTACATGATGTCATTTGGAAAGATTAATATCTATTCCAAATAGCTATACTGTATATGTAGTCTATGAAATCTTAACAGCAATATCAACAGTGTTGGATTAATTTTTACGCTCTAAAAATGAAAGAACAAAAGGTTCTTTAGAGGGATACAATAGGAGATTCCCTAAAGAAATCTTTCAGCAAATGATTATTTCGCCATTGTTTTGACTTCAGTAAAATAAACAATCATTTTCCAGCATAAACATCTTTCCACATTAATGGTAACACTTACAGTACTGTGCAAAAGTCATAGGCACATGCAATGAAATGCTGTAGAGAAAAGATGCCTTCAAAAATAATGAAATTAAATATTTCTACATTTTAAAAAAAATACCATAAAGACCAGTAAGCAATAATGCATGAAAAAAAAATCTATGTTTGGTGTGAGACAGGCTTATAGTATTCAAGTCCAGGACTCGGACTAGAGTCCGACTTGTGCCCGAATTTTAAGGACTCATGATTTGACTTGGACTTGAGCACTGATGACTTGTACTTGGACTCGTGCATTAACTGCATTCAGACTTGTAAATTGGAGACGAGGACGCAATTTTTTTAAATTAGTTAGTTTTTTTTTTCTTTTTTATCAGACGTCTAGTTTTTGGGTTTGTTTACCTGACATGTTTCAACGTACGACTGTCGTCTTCCTCAGAGTGTCACCGGATGTTAATTGGTGACGCATCTTTTATCAGCTGATGTTTCTGAAGGCGTGGCCTTCCTGTCTGGATTGACAGGTCGGTCACGCCTTCTACTGTCTGTTCGTCCCCTGCAAGATGGCACTCCAGGTGTGGGAGAGCATGTATGCTCCCTCATCCCGGTTGATGGTCCTCGGGCTTCGCTTACGGATCTCTATGGCCTCCCTGATCCAGCGCTGATGTTTATTATCTTCTATCTTTTTAAATTATTTTTTGTAACATGCCATAATAATTTGACATAAGATATTTATATCTACATTAATTTTTATATTAATTTCATGCATGAGAATGCACATTCACCTGTTCATACATCACGTTCAGGAACAAACTAATGTCAATGGCGCTAAAATGCCTCGAGAGAAGCCCCTAGGATTGTCCACTTTGCTTATACAGACTTCTCGCGCAGTGGGAAAAAATGCACTGCTATGTGTTCCATATAGAAGAGCTATCTGGAGACGATGGGGACAACCTCAAACTTCAATCGTCATTTGGTAAGACTCCACCCAGAGAAGTAAGTGGCACGCGATATTCTTTGTTCTGTTGATAGTGGGGCTTGCTGACCAATGAACTAGCTAGCGTTAACCCTCTCTCATGTTATTTGCCCTGTTGATAGCGGGGCTTGTGTCAAACTCACCTCAGATCAGTAGTGGACTCGACTTGGGCTCGACTTGAAATTTTCTTTAATAACTTGGACTTGACTCAGATTTGAACACTGGGGACTCGAGACTGGACTTGGACTTGAGGTTTAGTGACTCGACTACAACACTGGTGTGAGAAAACCCTTTGCTAAAAAAAAATAGCAGTCTCCGGTACAGTGAGTGCAGTTTTATAAGGAAATAAGCTGTAGGTTTTACTGAGCATCTTACAGAAGCAGCCACAGTTCTTCTGGACACTTTGAGTGTCACACTCGCTTCTTCATTTTGCACCAAAACCCAGTAGCCTTCATTATGCTTTTGTCTGAAAAGTGGTATCTTATGTTATATACTGCTTTCTTTACTGACATCCAAACATTTTTCTGTAACATTTAATTTTGTGCTTGAAAACTAATGTTTGGAAATCTAAAGTGTTTTGTGCTGGTTCCATAATGTAGAAATAAAATAAAACTCTATAACAAAGTTTGTACTAAAAAAAAATAATAATAAGGTGCATAAGACAGTACTGTATGTTAGGAGGGGCGGTACGGTGCTGTAGTGGTTAGCACTGTCACCTCACAGCAAGAAGGTCCTGGGTTCGAACCCAGTGGCCGGCGAGGGCCTTTCTGTGTGGAGTTTGCATGTTCTCCCCGTGTCCGCATGGGTTTCCTCCGGGTGCTCCGGTTTCCCCCACAGTCCAAAGACATGCAGGTTAGGTTAACTGGTGACTCTAAATTGACCGTAGGTGTGAGTGTGAATGGTTGTCTGTGTCTATGTGTCAGCCCTGTGATGACCTGGCGACTTGTCCAGGGTGTACCCTGTCTTTCGCCCATAGTCAGCTGGGATAGGCTCCAGCTTGCCTGCGACCCTGTAGAACAGGATAAGTGGCTACAGATAATGGATGGATGGATGGATGGATGGATGGATGTTAGGAGTTTTTAACGTAGGTTTCTGTTGCACCATCAAAAATGTTAAAGATCCATCATTTAAAAGGTACTTTCAGAAACCAAAATTAACTCTATAATGGCATGACTTTACTGACAAGAACGTGCCATGTTCAGTTTGGAAAAAGGGATCGTTATCTGAGGGCTGATGTGCTACATTATTACATATAAAAATTCTGCATGCCTTCATTAATTGGTGGTGTATCCTTCAATTTGGTGGGAGTGTTGAATATAATAGTGTGGGAATATCTTATCATGATGTCTGTATCAATATGAATCACATTAGTTGCTGATTGAATTATAGCATACCCAGTGGTCAATACTGTACATAAAGCATGGTATAAAGCTTGCATTTGCATTTGATCAATGCAACAGCCAGAGGAATTAAAACTGAGAAAGATAACAGTCATAGTGAGGATTTAATGCACAACCATAAAAAGAAATGTCTTCTCTGTTAGGAAAGAAAGTAAGAAAGATAGACAACATACAAGCGCTAAAGCTTAACAAATGTTATAAAAGAAGCATGACCTTCTTAAAATCCCATGGGCCATTTCAAAATTCAATTAAGCCCAGTGACCATCTTTGCAAGGGTACAGCAGTGTGCTTTGCTTCGACAGCTCATTGAAAACATATAGTCATTTACAAGCAAGCCCTTGGGGTGAAGGAAAATGTAGTGACAAAGGTGTTATGTTAAGGCAGCCAAGAACAACTTGTCTTAGTCACAGGCATAATGGCAGGGTCAAAGGAAGGCCAGGAACATTATATTCTGCCGTCATTCTGTATGAATTCCACATCCGACAGAGCTGTGTCCATGATTGGCAGATCGGGACCCACAATTCTTCGCCCACTGAGCCACTGCTAATCCAGTAAGTGATAGACCTGAGTCCGCAGAGCCACTCCTGCCATGTGGGTAAAATAAACACAATCTCTAACTGTTGCGAGTAAATATCTTCTAACGTAGAGGTATAGTCCCATTTCAAATTGGAGAAGGAGGCATTCGAGTAATCATTCAGGAAAGCACATTAAATTGCTTCACACATCAAATTAAGGTCATTGAAAAAAGACACAATCCTTAGTGCCGGGTAGACAAGTCCTCATTATCAGAACACTCTCTCTCTCTCTCTCTCTCTCTCCATCCATCACTCACTCAGTTTCTTTGTCTAAGAGTCTTTTAATTCACCCTGACTACTTACTGTTTATGTTTCTAAAAATGTAAACATATTTTTCAAGTATAAAACTGATACCTAAGAAAGAATTTCACATTTCTTGAAACTCGCTTAAAGCAGAAATGACTACTTTAAGCAGCTTAGTGATGATTTAAATAGCTATATTGACTCAGAGTTATCCGGCTCCAGGCCAGGACAGGGTGTAATGCACACAAAAACCTTCTATCCACAAAAAAAAAGTCTATTTGAGAGAGCTGATCATCCACACAGGCAGAACTAAGCAAAAAGTCAATTAACTGAATTAACTGAAGGATTTTATTTTCCTTTGAGACATTTTATAAGCACATAATCCAGATAAAGTTGGCACATGGAAAGAGAAAACATAACGCTGCAAATTATGTAGTGTAAGTAAACAATAGGAACTGATGAAGAAGGAGCGCACGTACTTTACGTGAATATACAGTGGTGCTTGAAAGTTTGTGAGCCCTTCAGAATTTTCTATATTTCTGCATGAATATGACCTAAAACATCATCAGATTTTCACACAAGTCCTAAAAGTAGATAAAGAGAACCCAGTTAAACAAATAAGACAAAAATATTATACTTGGTCATTTATTTATTGAGGAAAATGGTCCAATATTACATATCTGTGAGTGGCAAAAGTATGTGAACCTCTAGGATTAGCAGTTAATTTGAAGGTGAAATAAGAGTCAGGTGTTTTCAATCAATGGGATGACAATCAGGTGTGAGTGGGCACCCTGTTTTATTTAAAGAACAGGGATCTATCAAAGTCTGATCTTCACAACACATGTTTGTGGAAGTGTATCATGGCACAAACAAAGGAGATTTCTGAGGGTCTCAGAAAAAGCGTTGTTGATGCTCATCAGGCTGGAAAAGGTTATAAAACCACCTCGAAAGAGTTTGGACTCCACCAATCCACAGTCAGACAGATTGTGTACAAATGGAGGAAATTCAAGACCATTGTTACCCTTCCCAGGAGTAGTCGACCAACAAAGATCACTCCAAGAGCAAGGCATGTAATAGTCAGTGAGGTTACAAAGGACCCCCGGGTAACTTCTAAGCAACTGAAGGCCTCTCTCACATTGGCTAATGTTAATGTTCATGAGTCCACCATCAGGAGAACACTGAACATCAATGGTATGCATGGCAGGGTTGCAAGGAGAAAGCCACCAAAAAGAACACTGCTGCTCGTCTGCAGTTTGCTAAAAATCACGTGGACAAGCCAGAAGGCTATTGGAAAAATGCTTTGTGGATGGATGAGACCAAAATAGAACTTTTTGGTTTAAATGAGAAACGTTATATTTGGAGATAGGAAAACACTGCATTCCAGCATAAGAACCTTATCCCATCTGTGAAACATGGTGGTGGTAGTATCATGATTTGGGCCTGTTTTGCTGCATCTGGGCCAGGATGGCTTGCCATCATTGATGGAACAATGAATTCTGAATTATACCAGCGAATTCTAAAGGAAAATGTCAGGACATCTGTCCATGAACTGAATCTCAAGAGAAGGTGGGTCATGCAGCAAGACAACGACCCTAAGCACACAAGTCATTCTACCAAAGAATGGTTAAAGAAGAATAAAGTTAATGTTTTGGAATGGCCAAGTCAAAGTTCTGACCTTAATCCAATCGAAATGTTGTGGAAGGACCTGAAGCGAGCAGTTCATGTGAGGAAACCCACCAACATCCCAGAGCTGAAGCTGTTCTGTACGGAGGAATGGGCTAAAATTCCTCCAAGCCGGTGTGCAGGACTGATCAACAGTTACCGGAAATGTTTAGTTGCAGTTATTGCTGCACAAGGGGGTCACACCAGATACTGAAAGCAGAGGTTCACGTACTTTTGCCACTCACAGATATGTAATATTGGATCATTTTCCTCAATAAATAAATGACCAAGTATAATATTTTTGTCTCATTTGTTTAACTGGGTTCTCTTTATCTACTTTTAGGACTTGCATGAAAATCTGATGATGTTTTAGGTCATATTTATGTAGAAATATAGAAAATTCTGAAGGGTTCACAAACTTTCAAGCACCACTGTATGTCCAGAAAGATACTGAGGTCTGTCAGATGTCAAAATCAAATGTTAAATTCCCCTACCGTGATGATTACTGAGGGCAGACACACTTCTTTCCATGCATTCAGCTATCATTCATTATGATATTATCGCATAAAAGTAATCATTTGAAACAACTTGATAATAAAATCACAATGATTTGATTTAAGAGAAAGTTTCTTTGGGTGAAAATACCCTTTTGGACAATGCAAGCCTCAATGCCAGGCACTGCGCGACTGCCTGATTTGCCCGACCAAGACTCTCGGGCAGAAATATTTCAGCGAGTTAGGCCCGTTCGGGCACACCTATGGTCGGCTTCTTTAATCACAAAAATGATTTTCAAGTGAGTGCATTACAAAAAACAAGACGCATTAACCAGCATCCTCGCCTCCCCTGTGATTGCTGTTTTGTTTTTTCTTCTCAATTTGTAACGGCCATTCAGATTGGCTCGCTTCAGGCACGTGTGTGCATTTGTGCCTTTCATCACAGAAGAACAAGACAAGCAAAGATGTCCGGCGTCTGTTGTCTGAAGAAAATGAAGAAAATGAAGGATAGATATACGTGGAAATTAGAGTTTATTAACGGTTCTGGTCCATACAAAATTCATCAAAACAACTGGAGTGACGGTGCAGATTTGTGGCCTAGCGTTAGAATTAGCTACACGTTGGAATATACCTTCTTTTTCCCAAAGAGTCCCAACACGGAAGAACAGTTTTTAAAAAAAAAACTACAAAAGCAAGACAATGTTCTTTGTGTAAAGACTTTTACCCGACATCAGCTTTTGGGAACAGAATGTTGTGGAAGCCAAAACGTTTACTCTCAAAGGACTCCGACCTGAACTGTGGGCTAGATAGTATCCCACCCCTCCATGTCTCAGCAACCCCATGGACATCTAGTTACAGAGCTATTTGCACTCCATCATTTATAGATTGATGCTTATTATTGTTAAAATAATATCTCATCTCATCTCATTATCTCTAGCCGCTTTATCCTGTTCTACAGGGTCGCAGGCAAGCTGGAGCCTATCCCAGCTGACTATGGGCGAAAGACGGGGTACACCCTGGACAAGTCGCCAGGTCATCACAGGGCTGACACATAGACACAGACAACCATTCACACTCACATTCACACCTACGGTCAATTTAGAGTCACCAGTTAACCTAACCTGCATGTCTTTGGACTGTGGGGGAAACCGGAGCACACTCACGTGGAGAACATTGCAAACTCCGCACAGAAAGGCCCTCACCGGCCACGGGGCTCGAACCTGGACCTTCTTGCTGTGAGGCGACAGCGCTAACCACTACACCACCGTGCCACCCGTTAAAATTATATCTGAAGTGTTTGTTTGTAAAATAATAAAATATCTTGCTCTAGACTTTCAAATAATGTTGTAAGATTTTATTTTAATTTTATCTAATAGTGGATGGTACAAAAATTACAAACACTAACAGAATCAGCACATTCCAGTTGGAGCTGTAGTCATATAGTAACTATAATCATTCTTGTAATAATAATAACTAATAGTAAGTACTTTCAATGAATGGAAAGACATTCTTTTGTGTCGCAAATAGTAAACCACACCCTCTACAGTAAATATAGATCATTTACATAGTGAATTATCCCATAAATAAATATATCTTACCCCATTTATCATTTGACATTGGCCCATCATGCATGTGAAGATAAGGAGGGCAGGATGTTTAATTTCCTTCTAAATGCAATGGCAAACTGAATGATAACACAGTACTGTAGTACAGACTCCTGTTTTATAATGGTTTTAGTTTCATAATTCATCTTTGCAATATTGCTAGTCATTGTTATTGGCAAAACAAAGTGTATTTTGTGTCCTAAACACTCTATAAAAACATGTATTATGTACTAGAACCATATGTAAGTCTTACATATATGGTGTTGATTTATGTTTCATGTTTTTAGGGTGTGTCTTGTTCTTCTGTTGCAGAAATAAATGTTGCTTTTAAAAATAAATTTTTTTTTAAAAAAAACATGTATTTTTGTCTAAATAACTCAATTATACCCCTAGAAAACATATCGGTATTGCCTTGAACCGTGTACTTGAAAACTTGCCGAAATACCGCAAAATTTTAGGGCAAAAGGAAATTCAAGGGGGGGCCAAAATTTTTTGAGGCCATTTGCCCTGCAGGACAAAGCGTGTCAAAAGTTAACTTTGAGGCCTGTAATGACACAGGATAAAGTACCATATAAACCTCTTACATAGGCAAGTAACTAAAGATGACTAACAGAGAGAGAGAGATCACCGATGTAGAAGTAGAAACAAGTTTACACTGAGGGAGGAGTCACAAGATCAGTGCACCACAGAGGACAGATAAAACTCAATGACAGAAAAAAAAAGTCATTGCCCAATCCCCCTGTTCTTATTTGACCTATCAAGCAACAGAAGTTTACCAAAAGACATGTTCTGTCCAATAAATACTGCTTTTAATTTAATAGAGCTGATTAGATTTATTGTATCTGAAGCATTGTATGATTGCGGGGGATAAAGTAGTGGTTGCCATTCTAATGAAATTCACTTTGCAGTGCTTTCGCGGTCTTATCTAATGAGTATCTTCTTGCTAAAAACAAAAAAACAAAAAACGATCTCAGCATCTCATCAATACTCCCTTAATATGATCGATTAAGGTAAACAGATTAACTGAGCTTGTGAAATATAGACATTCCGTGCTTATCGTTCTGATTTTGTATCCCAGTCCATTGCTCAGTGATCCGCTTATCCACACATTGTCTTTAAGTAGCTTTAATTCTCTGTCAATCTTATTTACACACCATGCTTGAGGCAGGGGTCGTGCACATTAACATTACTGCCTTGCTATCAGGTGATGGCTGAAAAGATCTCCGAAGTCATACAACTCCTTTTACTCACTTTACTCACTCAAAGACATATTTAACTTTATCAGCATTATATTTGATGACTTTCATCAAGAAATGTGGACATCTACATTGTACAAGGCTGGAGTTTCAACCATTTCTGTTAAAAAAAGGACAAGTCTATGATTTGGGGAAAAAATGTTAATTTGGATAAAATGAAATATGCAAAATAGAAAGTAAGAGTGCAGAAGGAAGAAAGGTTAAATAGTTCAAAGGAAATTATATTACTAATATTAATTTCATTTGAAATGGTATTATTTCCTTATTAATAATATAATATTCATAAAATTCCCCCACTGATTTTTTTTTCTTGGTACATTCCTGAATGTATAATGAATAAAGTATAGGGGTTCATTAAGCCCATGAATAAGTTGCTTTTCTTACAGGTATGTGGTTAAATACTACCAAGGAGAAGATACATGATATACATGAGATACCTCTAGTAGCTCACTGAAGATTTGTGCATTTTAATGTAAAACTACCAATACAAGAGAGAGGTTATCATGTTAACTTGTACTATTGTCATTCCAAAAAAATTACTTACATATACGTAGATTTATTCTATCCACGTTCACTGGATATGAACAATCGCGTGCTCTGATTGGCTACTCTACTACTCGGCTATCAGCTCATATACCGTGAGTAGAGAAAAACAAAATGGTGGAGCACATCAAGTCAGATATATCACTTTGTTATCAAGTATTTCAAAGAAATAGAAATAGCTAAAAAAATATAGATTTTTTTTTTCTCCCTAATAGCTCCTGTTCCACACTCCAGCCCAGTCAGTGGCAGTAATGACCTTTAAGTTGGTTTGCCAAACCACCAAAAATGGCGGAACATGTTGTTGAACCAACTGAGGACGGAATAAAAACTCTACTCGAAAACAAAACCCCAAAAATAAAAATAAACAGCAACAAAATATGGAATAAAAATATTTGATGGTAAGAACATATCTTTTTTATTTTTCAAGAATTATTATTATTATAGCATTTTTCACAAATTGCTACTGTAGTTTCGCCGGTTTGTTTACATTCAAATCAGAAATGATTTTGTCAGACGTTTTGTACAAAGTTTTAATTTATCAAATTTGCAAAAAATAAAAATGCTTTGTTTCTCAAAATCCAGTGAATTTGGATAGGATAAAACAGTTATTCCACTCAATCTCGTTGTACATGGCTTACAGCCGACTCAGTGCTACGCGCCTTGTTGGTGATCAGCTCATGTACGACTCAATTTCATGGAATAACTGTTTATATATTGTAATAAAATATTAGCGTATGTCTATATCAAGGGCATAACTGGTAAACAGATGCATTCAAAAAGTGGACCCCCAGTCAAGCACCATCCATCCATTTTGGCACATCACTACCATCAAAGTGTCTAGCGAACATTACAGTAGTGGTTTCCTGTTGCCTTCTACACTCAAAAAAAAAAACATTGGATTTACTTAACCGAGTTATGGCAACCGGTCCCACGAAACTGTGTTAATTTAGATGTATTGAATACAGTTATGTTTTGAATAACTCAACATAACTGTATTCAATACATCTAAATTAACAGTTTCGTGGGACTGGTTGCCATAACTCGGTTAAGTAAATCCAATGTTTTTTTTTTTTGAGTGTACTGGATTATTACGGAGGTTTTCTCCTCTCAACCATTCACACACACACACACACACACACACATCTATGGACAATTTAGAGCCACCAATTAGCCTAACCTGCATGTCTTTGGACTGTGGGGGGGACCAGAGCACCCAGAGGAAATCCACACAGACACGGGGAGAACATGCAAACTCCACACAGAAAGGCCCTCGCCGGCCACGGGGCTCGAACCCAGAACCTTCTTGCTGTGAGGCGACCGTGCTAACCACTACACCACCATGCTGCCAGTTGAGCACCAATGGCCTAAAATCTTTCTAATGGATCATTCCAATGACCCTAACAACTGGCTTTAACACTCAACAACTTAAAACTCCTTCATTATTACTTAAGATCAAAACAACTACTTTATTCTCAAATTAAGAACTGATCACAAACTATGGATTAATGGACAAAATGCATGTATGTGCTTTACTAATTGAATAGCTACATTATTTACATTACTGTGCTCAGATTTCTGTGTCTGATCATTTGACGATGGTCAAAATCTCAAAAGAAGGAAGGAAAGAATTCATTTCTTTAAGTATAGGCTCCATAAATCAAGAACTCTAAAGATTCCTCTTTTTGACTTAAGGATTCTTGGGGAACCCTCAAGGATTCTACATCAAACCCAAACAGAGTCCTTCAGGAAACTAAGAAGCCTTAAGGATCTGTTTCTGCTGTGGTCTGGTGAGCTTCTGAGCTCCTGTACCTTACTATAACAGCTCTGTAACAAAGAAGAAAACAAAGACACACTACTAGGAAGTGCTCAAAGTATGATAATGATATTGCTATAATTTTTTAATCAAACCTTCAGTAGGAATGTTGCTTTAAACTTGCAGTAGGTAACAGTTTGAGTGTTGGGCTATGAATATTTTAAGGATCTCAACCCCAGCACTGGGGATTCACTTCTCTGCACAGTTCTGTTCTACTAATGAACAAATAATTCATGAGTTAGATCAGGTTGGCTGAGAGTTACATTATGAGGCTGCATTGCAAATGAGGGCTATCCCTCAAGATGCTCCAAGTTTAAATAAGGGTTTGATTTGAACTGAGCTGAATTTACACTGGCATGTGAAAGAAGATGTTAATAGAGCTCACACTTTATCTGTTCAAAATGACACTACAGTAGACTAGAGAGATTTGCTAGGCCACATGACTTTTCAGAACTGTTAAAGGGTTTTTCCCGCTGTCTCTCTGGGGAAACACTTAAAGGTTCTATGTCGAAGCCCAAAACAGAGTGATCCAAGTAGGCCCTTTTTGGAAGCTATGAATACTTTATGATAATGTTCTTTACAGGTGGAAAAAAACTGTTTTAAATTTTTATTTACTGAGAAATCATGCATTTTTTAATAAAACATTATGTAGCTTTTTTTTTTTTTTTTTTTTTTGCTTCTTTCCTTTCTTTTCTTCGCTACCGAACATGCAAAGCACAAACTTGCTCCTGGTGCATCTGCTATACACTACACCCCACTCCACATCTTTGTATTTTTATTTCGCAGGTTATGTTTGGGTCATTTTGATCCAAGGACAAAAGCAGATTACATACAAGAAGTGATGAAATATCATTTGACACCAAAAATGACACAAATGGGTGAATTCACTCTATGTTACATTACCTCCATGTCTTATTTGCACTCGTGCTTGATTATACACACTTGCTGATGATATCCGCAGGCATGAGAAGGGCTTTTTTGTGTCTTTACCATTCCCCAAAACCAGATATATTCAAGATTGGTGATTTCAAATATTATTTTCTGGCTCAGCTGCCAAAAGCCAATATAAGTCATGAATAGTACACCCATTGATAAGTAGCAAAAGAATACAAGGGTTAATTATAAAATGTACCATTAAAGAGCCCTTGAAAATATTTTTCTAAAATTTAAGCTAGCTTACTCCTCCTCTGTGAAAGGTAAGAAATATCAAACTGAGATGTCGTGTCCGGTCCAGCCTCAGCCTGCACTGGTTGTTGTGCCTCTTAAATTAGCAAAGCCCTAAAGCTGGTGCTGTAGGCCGATCACTTTGACACGGCACATAATTAAAGCAAGCCACAAGCCGCGCTGCAGAATTCCCCTGAGCGTATTTGACAGAAAAATGATTGCAATGACTGAAAACCAAGAATAGGAGAACTTCACACACAGGCTATAGCAGCTCGATTTCCACTCCATGGCCACGAAATATTCTTCTCAGTGTCCCAATCATGTAAGTGGGCTACATAACATTAGCTTCTACTGTAAAACAGGAATATCATTAGAAGTCTATTTTTTAGTCTACGCTTATTTGTAATACAACTTCCTGTGTGTGAGAGCTAATGGTAATGCAAAAGCAGGAACAAAGCATGCCTTGAAGGGGTTGCTAATAGCAACATGCAAGAGGAAAAGCTGCTGTATAAAGAGAGTGCACTTCCGATGTTGTGCTCAGAGCTTACTACTACTACTACACACACTAATCCGAGATCAGGTTGCTGCTGTGACACTGTTATAACACTTTAAAAGATGACCCTGTCTTTTAAACGGCTGTCAATAGTTATGTAAGATAATATAATTCTATGATAATTCTATAAGATAAAACTGGTTTCTTTTAGGGGTTTGGTTTATTGTGGAACTTCACTCAAAGCCATTAAACTTCATGAGTTCCATAAATAGTAACATTGGGGAAACATCATAGCTAATAATAATGTAATAAGTAAAAAAAAAAAAGTCTGTGTGTGTGTGTGTGTGTGTGTGTGTGTGTGTGTGTGTGTGTGTGTGTCCAAACTAATTAACAAAGCACAAGTGAAGCAGCTGAAGATGTGCTGTGTATAATAATAATAATAATAATAATAATAATAATAATAATAAATCAAATGAACAAATAAAATATTAATAATAACAGATTAGAGAAATGCAAGTGAGTGAGGTATAAACAATAACAACCTGTTACAATATGAGTGTGTGAGTGGCACAGCAACACGTGAACTGGGAAGCAAGACAAAGTATGGCGACCAAAACAAATCGGCGTCGGGTTGAGTACTGAATGTACTTCCAGAAGCATGCTCTTACCGAATCTTAAGACGTGTGGCATCCCGCGAGAGTATCCCACACATAAGAGAAGCAGCAGCAGCAGGATCTTGACGGATCGCCTGAACCTCGCATGAGTTATCAACGCGGAGGTAATCTTCATGATGCCTGCAGTGTACAGCGTTTAATTCCTTTGGATTGCAAAACTCCCCGCAAATTTGCTCTTTAGTCGTCTAGGATGGGTGAAGGCCAGCACTCAGAGATCACG
Source organism: Neoarius graeffei (assembly GCF_027579695.1). Taxonomy (NCBI): domain Eukaryota; kingdom Metazoa; phylum Chordata; class Actinopteri; order Siluriformes; family Ariidae; genus Neoarius; species Neoarius graeffei. Next base: position 58,324,319 of record NC_083573.1, on the reverse strand, counting down.
GCATGGTCACGGAGGAGTCGCGCGCTCGCGTCCCGCATCCGTTTCGAGAAAAGCGCCGCGTGTCCTTTCCTTCTCACTGCACCAAGGAACAAGCTTCCGACTCGGCGAGCGGCGGGCCATCCATGTCAGGCGGCGCAAATCCGGCCGAAATCCATGCGCGAACAGCCTGAAAGAGAGCAACCAGAAGGTTATTGGAGATCCACAAGCACGAGTCGCGTAATTCAGCGCGAATCGCAGGGGCTGAGGTCAGAGCTTTGTGCTTGAGCTCCGCTCGCCTGTAATGCAGGCGCTGTGTTGCTGCACTGCTGCGCACCTTCTGACGTCGAGCCGAAATCAGCGGCGACATGAGAGACACAGCGGGACACATCGGGCATGTTTAACTGCCGCCGATCACCGCACATCGATCCGCCTCCATAAATCAGCCCCAAACACGGCGCTTTCCTGCCACGTCGCCTGCCACCAAACGTCCTCGATAAGCTCACAGATTTTCTCATCAGATGTTGCCCCTGAATCTAACATGTCATAAAGCTATAAAAATCGATCGGTGGATTTTGGACTATAACCTAAGCCCTGTAAACAGATCCAGAATATAGGATAAATATAGAATAAAGATCAAAGAAAAAAAGCAACAACATCAGGGTTGTTGTCTTGGTGCTCGCTCTGGAGATTTTCGGCCAAACGCGCGTTGTTCAGGGAAATAAATGCCCCAGTCTTTGTAATTAATAGACTTAATTAATGACTGCAAGAAAACAAAGAGTTTGGATAATATTTAAGATATGTTCAGTAACAAATAACGGAATCAAATTAGCTTTTATGTATGTGAAATGTAAAGTGGTTATTACCAAACATGTTGCACTTTATTTTGGCGCTCATACTTTTGCGCCTTTTATTTTATCTAAGACTGTGTGTGTGTGTGTGTGTGTGTGTGTGTGTGTGTGTGTGTGTGTGTTGTCATTGACATTATTTGTCATGGAAATAATTATCATAATTATCATATCATTGTCATATGAGTATCTCTCTTTATAGAGTAAACTATAAACTAGTACTGCAGTCCTCCTAGCTATGTTCCACATTTATCATCAGGATCCTTGAGATTGAAATTAACCAAATTGTATTTAAAATATAATGTAAGGATGTACAGGCCGTTTACCAAATTTATCCAAATGTATTTAATACCGCCTCAAATCCACTTTAAAAGCAGGAGGGATTTCAGGACCATGGACAGTGACATGGTGGGGCCTAAAGAAGGACAGAGGAAATTGGAGACCAGTTAGACAGGCTACAATTTCCTGTCTTTTTTTAAAACCACTGCAAATATAAAATGTAATCAGAACCGAGTCTATTCCTTAATACAGTCCAAGCATATGGCGTTTTAACACAGGCCTGTTTCTGTACGTGAGGACTTCTGTCACTTTGTTGTCGATCGACATTTTCTGCTTGCAATAGATCCAGTAAATGGAAGCCTGACTGATCATTTCCATTAACATGAATTGTGTTATCAATCTGTTATAAACAACTGATATTCCTGACTGTCCTTGTAGGATTTTTTTTCTGCTTTCTACATATGAAGGCATTTCACACCGCCTGCGACCTTGCGCATTAAATAGCCATTTGATGCATGAGGTATTTGAAACTACACAGCTTAAAGCTTGTTATTAGTAGCAGCTGGACATACAGGGTTTAAAAGTCGCCCTTTTACATTTTCTCCCTCTCTTAAATTTCCTAATGTGTAGGATGTTTTTTTCTCGAGTATGAACTTTTTGGACTGTTCAAAAGTGGGCTCGTAAAATCAAACCATCCCAACAGAGTGAAGATTTTCCTCAAAGTCGCTAGGAGGGAAAAACCATCACAGCAATGCCTAATTCAGCTTTTTCTTCCATACAGGCAGAGAGAGAGAGAGAGAGAGAGAGAGAGAGAGAGAGAGAGAGCAGAGAAGGAGTGCACTCGTGTTGGAGCCTCCATAAATTATGCCCGTTTTTGGAGGTTCGTAGCACTGGCACACAAACTCTTATCCTATAATAGCTTTATGGCTTACATCAAGCCCCACCAGCACTCCAATTAAAAGCATAGGGTTTAGTTTTTATTTCTGGTCAGCAGGCTGCAGGATCAGTTATGGCTTTGACCTCTTCGCCCCCCCCAAAAATAATAATAATAATAATATAATAATAATAATCAAAAATGCCGCATGCTTTTTTTTATCAAGTTTATCCGAGCAGATGTGTTAAATAAGCAGGGAAATTGGCATATCCGCCCACAGGTCTACTTTTAGTAGATTATATTAAGGATCATCTGAGCACAGCCGCGTCGGTGCGCTGACAGTCTGGAGGTTATGGTGGGCTTTTAGTGATTACATCGTATTTTCTCAAAGCAGATGAGCAGATGATGGAGGGATTTTTTTGGGAAGGGGGGGGGGTGATGAGGCATCACCAACTCAGGGTCAGGCAGCCCTGATTATTAACTATCAATCATCACCTTTTGAGATATTTAACACGTCATCACGGGAAGAAATTGTTCGATCTAGTAGGCGAGTTCAGAAGTTTAGATCTAATTCAACTCTGCTCTGTTTTTGCGTGAGGTTTGCACACTGCAACACGAGTTACAAGTTACCGGATCGCAAGGGCGTCATTCACATTTATAATATTCTCCTGTTTTGTTTCGCTTTTAAAGAGTCTCCCGATGAAAACTGCCGACTCGTGTAGTTGTAGCTGAATAGCCCAAACAGCAGGAAAGGAAGAAGCGCTTACCTGCTTTGGCAGAAGCGGTGCGAGCTGAGAGCAGTCACGGAGCCGGAGGAAGTAGTTGAGCTGTTCCGCTGGAGCGCAGAGAAAAGCGCGCGCTCGGGCTGCCCGCACCTCTCCGCGTGCGGCCCGTGGGCAAGCCACGCCCCCTGTCGGCCAAAACGCACGCTGCTGAAAGCCACGCGGAGACGGTGTGGGCTGAGACGCATCCCCCGGGTGGCTTACTGTGAAAACAGGACAATCAGAACAGATTTCTCTCTCTCTCTCTCTCTCTCTCTCCACGTCATTTTAGGGAAGAAATATTAAAGTGGGATGCCAGAGTGTCTCCCTTTTATGTATAAAGCGTCGGGGTTTATTTTTAATCTGACTGATCTGCAGTGAAATAATACAGCCTATCTACTACTGAATGCACTGTTATGATATTTAAATGTATCTAAGGTAAGACAAAAATATCTCATTGGAATGCAGAAGACAAAAATAGGGCCAGTGTCCTGGCATGTCCAGGGTTTTATATACACTGCCCTCCATGATTATTGGCACCCCTTGTAAAGATTAGTAAAAGGGTTCGAAAAAAATCCACCTTTTGGTGAAGTAATGTCATCTCACATTGGAAAAAAAAAAAAGAAGAAAATTCCAACCTTTAATTGAAATAAATTTATTCAGAGAAAAACAAAAAAAATTAAAAAATTATTATTATTATTATTATTATTATTATTATTATTATTATTTTATTATTATTATTATTATTATCAACAAAAACACATTTTAATGGCGCCCCTGGAAATTATAGTGAACACAATGTAACTGAAGTTTAAATTGTAACCATTTAAATTGTACATTTTTGAGCTGACTGGAGCGTGTAGGAACTTTCAAGCCGGAATCCATGACTTCCTGATTAACCGGGGTTCAAATATGAGGCGACACAGAGGCCAAATTCCATTAGTCACACATCAACATGGGAAAGATAAGAGAACACACAAACCAAATGAAGGAGAAGTGTGTTGACCTTCAGAAGTCAAGGAATGGTTACTACCAAAAAAAAAAGGTATTCGCCTAAAAGAATGCCCATTTTTACTGTCAGGGCAATAATAAAAATGTGCGCACCAACTGGAACTGTTACAAACCTGCCTGGAAGAGGACCCATCTATTTTGCCCCCACGTACAGTGAGGAGAATTGTAAGACTGGCAAAAAAATAAAATAAAAATCCCCAAGGATCAGTGTTGGTGAATTACAAGGAAAAGTACAATCTTGGGGTTTCCAAATCTCCAAAGCTACAATCAGACACCACCTCTACACCAACAGATTATTTGGAAGGTGCCAGAAAAAAGCCTTTTCTGTCAGTTAACCACAAACGCAAGCATCTGAGGTTTGCGAAATGCTGCTACAACTTTGACTGGAACTGTGCTATTTGGTCTGATGTAATAAAAATGGAGCTTTTTGGGCATAAACACTCAAGGTGGGTTTGGTGTAAAAAGAACAATGGCTATAATGAAAAGAACCAAATCCCAGCTGTAAGATATGGTGGAAGTTCTGTGATGTTTTGGGGCTGTTTTTCCTCCAAAGACCCTGGAAACCTTGTTAGGATAGGTGGCATCATGGTCTCCATGAAATAGCAAGACATTTTAAATCAAAACCTGGCTGCCTCTGCCAGGAAACTATAAAACTGGATCTTCCAGCAGGACAATGATCTGAAACATGCATCCAAATCAACACAAAAATGGTTCACTGAGCACAGAATCACGCTTCTGCCATGGCCATCTCAGTCCCCTGACCTGAACGTCACTGAAAACCTGTGGGGTGAGCTGAAGAGGAGAGAGCACAACAGAGGGCCTAGAACCCTGGATGATCTGGAGAGACTGTCAAAAGGAATATTCCCAGATGCCCTGCTCTGTATCTCCAACTTTATAAAATGTTATAGGAGACTCAGTGCTGTTTTACTGGCAAAGGGAGGTTCTACAAATGTTAGGGCACCAATAATAGTGGCACATGTGTTTTGGTTGAAAATAATTATCTATCGATGAGGGATTTTTTTTTCTCTGAATAACTTTATTTCAATTGAATGTTGGATTTTTTTCTCTTTTTTTTTCAGTGTGAGATGAAGCTACTTCACCAAAAGGTGGATTTTTTTTCTAAGCCTTTTTACTAAACTTTACAAGGGGTGTCAATAATCATAGCGGGCAGTGTATGGGGGTGGCAGGAGGCTATTTACAGGAATTTGTTCTGTGGTACAAAATGAATGGCCACGTAATTATATTATTGTATTGAGTTGTAATACTCATGGGACTTGGTCAAAAAGCACAGCTATTTATGATTTATTAAGTCTGCATGAGATGCACAGTGGTGCAGCAGGTAACTGCTGCCTCAAAGCTCAGGTTCCTGTCTGTGTGGAGTTACTGTGCATGTCCTCCCTGTGCCTGCATGGGTTTCCTCAGAACTCTCTGGTTTCCTCCCACCTCCCAATAACTACCAGAAAATGGGTTGGCTATACTAAATTGCCTGTGTGTGTGTGTGTGTGTGTGTGTGTGTGTGTGTGTGTGTGTGTGTGTGTGTGTGTGACATACAGGGTTATTTCCACCTTATACCCAGTGTTCTCAGGAACACTAGGCTCCAGATCTGCCAGATCCACTGACTAGGATAAACTAATGAGTGGTACCAACTAATGAGGCCTCTTTAAGGAAAAGGCCATCTTTGAATTTGCTGCTTGGTGCAAAATAAATGGCCACATAAAGTCATGATTGTATTAATGTCATACATAGTTGCTTTGTAGTTCCTATAATACTCCAGGAATATGCTGGAGTCAATCCCAGCTGACATTTGGCAAGATGCAGGCTTCACCTGGACAGGTTGCCAATCCATCCCAAGGCTAACACAGAAACAAACACACATTAACACCTATGGGTCATTTAGAGAAGTCAGTTGACTTAATCCACATGTTTTTGAACAGTGGGAGGAAACTGGAGCACCCAGGAAACCCATGCAGGTGTGAGGAGAACATGCAAACTCCACACAGAAAGGCTCCAGTCAACTGGTAGGTTCAAACCCAGACTCTGCATGCTGTGAGGTGACAGTGCTCACCACTACACCACCATGCCGCTTGCTTCTTTCATATTTTTTCTTTTATTTAAGTAAAGTGATACAAATTTTCTTAAACAGCTGAAAAAGTGTGCAAAATAGAAAGAGGAGAGAGACGGAGAGAGAGAGAAAGATGGTGGGAGGTACTCTCTTTGCCTCTCTCGTCTCTTTAATTACAGTCAGTCTTCCATATCGGAGAGGAAATTAATTATTCACCTAATCTGCCGGAGGAAGTAATACCCAACCTGCAAACACACACACAAACACACACACACACACACACACACAGACACACACACACAGAAAGAGAGAGAGAGAGAGAGAGAGAGAGAGAGAGAGAGAGAAAGAGGCAGTGCAACAAACACCAGCACATGAATGAAACTATGAGCTATGAAACTATAAGTTCATTACCACCTGCTTATACAGCAGTAAAGCAGGGCTGTAAACTCAGCCAGATTAACCCTGAAACAGATTAAGCAACGTTCAAAACAGGCCTAAGTGCAACATTTTAATACATGAATTATGTTTGGGGAAATGCAGGTCTATGAGAATAGCTGTTTGTTACACACTACCTCATTTTTTGTGAATATGAATTCCACAGTGGCTGCTGTCTTGAAATGTATAGGATCTAAAAGCAAAAAGATTATTTAAAAATACAAGCCTATGACGGAGCGGCACGGTGGTGTAGTGGTTAGCGCTGTCGCCTCGCAGCAAGAAGGTCCGGGTTCGAGCCCCGTGGCTGACGAGGGCCTTTCTGTGCGGAGTTTGCATGTTCTCCCCGTGTCCGCGTGGGTTTCCTCCGGGTGCTCCGGTTTCCCCCACAGTCCAAAGACATGCAGGTTAGGTTAACTGGTGACTCTAAATTGACCGTAGGTGTGAATGGTTGTCTGTGTCTATGTGTCAGCCCTGTGATGACCTGGCGACTTGTCCAGGGTGTACCCCGCTTTTCGCCCGTAGTCAGCTGGGATAGGCTCCAGCTTGCCTGCGACCCTGTAGAACAGGATAAAGCAGCTAGAGATAATGAGATGAGACAAGCCTATGACATGATTAGTACTGTCGCCTCACAGCAAGAAGGTTCTGTGTTTGAGTCCAGTGGCTGACAGGGCCTTTCTGTGTGGAGTTTGCATGTTCTCCCCGCGTCTGCGTGGGTTTCCTCCGGGTGCTCCGGTTTCCCCCACAGTCCAAAGACATGCAGGTTAGGCTAACTGGTGACTCTAAATTGACCGTAGGTGTGAATGTGAGTGTGAATGGTTGTTTGTCTCTATGTGTCAGCCCTGTGATGACCTGACGACTTGTCCAGGGTGTACCCCGCCTCTCACCCATAGTCAGCTGGGATAGGCTCCAGCTTGCGTGCAACCCTGCACATGATAAGCGGTTACGGATGGATGGATGGATGGATGGATGGATGGATGGAAGCTTGCTACACTGTTTTATTTCTGCTGAGTAAGGAGTAAAACATGATGTGCAATTATAAAAAATAATCAATAATTAGGTCATATGATGTGGCCCAACAGCATGCAAACCCAAAGCTAATTATTTTCTTTTAACCATACTAAGTGTTCTATTCCTCTTCCAGCACACCAATTTGCCAATGATAACATCTTCTTAGTAATTAAAGAATAACTTGTCATACCTTTTCCCTGTGCTGCCATGCTGTTCCATGTGGGGTTAATTTCATCCAGCTTATGCCCAGTGTTTTCAGAAAAGCCTCCAGTATACCATGACCCTGAAGCAGATATAGCTGAAGATGATGATAAAAGAATGTCGTACTTTTTATCACCTTATCACTACATTTAATGTTGTGGAATATCCACAAGACAAATTAATTCCTGTTATCACTTACATTATAGCAATAATAAACTGCCATATCCTCAGCAGCTTCTCTGCACCAGCTTGTCATGTTACCAAGAAATTGGTAACTAGGAGGAACTTCATCATGCAGCAAGACAGTGACTAAAAACACACTGCCAGCACAAGGAAAAGGACTTCATCAGGGAGAAAAGGTGGAAGGTTTTAGACAGGGCAAGTCAATCGCCCAACCTTAATCCAATTGAGCATGCAGTGCACTTCCTGAACAGGAGACTGAAGGGAGACAACCCCACCCCCCAATAAACAATAACTCATAGAAGTTGTGGTACAAGCCTGGAAAAGCATCACAAAAGAAGAATGCAACAGTTTGGTGATGTCACTGGGTTATTGGCTTGATGCAGTTATTGCAAGCAAAGGATATGCATCCAAATATTTAACAGTTATTCCATGAAATTGAGTCGTACATGACTCGATAAGGCATGTACGACGAGATTGAGTGGAATAACTGTTTTATTCTATCCACATTCACTGGATTTTGAGAAACAGAGCATTTTTATTTTTATTTTTTGCAAATTCAATAAATAAAAACTTTATACAAAATGTCTGACAAAATCATTTCCGCTTAGAATGTAAACAAACTGGCGAAATGACAGTAGCAGTTTGTGAAAAATGCTATAATAATAATTCTTGAAAAATAAAAAAGATTCGTTCTTATCATCAAATACTTTTATTCCATATTTTGTTGCTTTTTTATTGGGGGGGTGTTTTCAAGTAGAGTTTTTATTTCATCCTTGGTTGGTTTACCAATACGGTCTGCCATTTTGTTTTGTTTTTTCTCCTCACGCTATATGAGCTGATTGCCTAGTAGAAGAGTAGCCAATCAGAGCGCACGATGGCTTATATCCACTGAATGTGGATAGAATAATAATAAGTGTCATTTACTTTCATTTACTTTAAGACTATCTGTTTCTATACTATTGCTCACCAAACATTGCGTGGTCTACCATCAAATGATCCATGTTCTAAGTTGTTTAACACATCTAGATGTAAATAACAGGAAAGGAAAGTTGAAATTCTGATCTGTTGTCTCACAAACCCAAATGTCTTTGGTGTATAGCAAAAACAAAAGAAATAGCCTTACTTTTCCAATACATCTGGAGTGGACTGTATCTTGTGTCTATAACAGTTCTTTATACAACAACTCCATTAAAACCTTCCAGCTGCTTTTGATGGGGAAGGTCTTTTGACAGCAGAATCTTTTGTTAGGTCTATAATGAGGTCTGGGTGTTCAGCATGGGCCCGCATGAGGACAGAGGTGGAGCACCCTACAGTCTTGATCAGCTCTCGCTCTCACAACCTGTCGTGTCTCTTACTGGAATGTGTCTCCTTAACATTATTGTGGAAATGCTCAATCACTGTGGGTGAAAGATACATTTTTAGATGGTAAATCTGAACACTCACATACTGTAGCACCTGTACACATACAAACCCACTCAGAGTGCTGTGTTTCATTAATAACAAATAATCCAATATAAACTCTTTTGTGGTAACAGTGTTCTATGGTTATCAAAGTAGTAGAACTTCTGTGGAGGACGCATACTCTAATAAAATACAAAACATCAGATTGGTGTATTTATCATTGGGGGTTTTTTCCTCTGATAAGCTTTTCATTCCTCCTGCCTTCATTCTTTGTGGATATAATGTCAGCATAGACAGAGGCATTATCATGTATTCAGTAATGGCTATGCACCGATGCACATCATCCATAGTTATCAGTCCTGCATCCACAGTTCTGCAGCACTGTACTCTGTTTTCAGCCCAGATGTACAGGAAGTGGTCTAACACCTGCTCATCTCTAATTCAAGCTTCGACTGAATAATCGCTTTTGTGATTCAGGCCCTGTTTACATTATTTCGAATCAGCGGATCATCAGATTAACGTTTTTAAAACGATTCACGTACACACACAAAATTTCTGTGCCTGCAACAAAACCGTTCCCCGTGCACACAGCAACGCCAATACACGGATACGCTAATCACATGACTAATTAGACGGCACGTCACATGATCCCAGTGCATATCGGGCATGCGCAAGTCACTCACCACTTGCAAGTGGAAGGATGTCGTTGTAAAAAATGAAGTATGCCAGTCTGTTATCGGCGGTACTGGTACTACAATGACGCCTTTTTTACACCGTGTATGGCCTTCGTGTTTATGCTAGAAGGATCTAACAGTGTTCGGTACACTCTTCACCTCGCAGAACGGCCGTTTTTTGCGATTACAACAAGACTATTTAGTGCTATGGTAACCAACACACTTCCTGTATTGCTCATTCACTTAATGACTTCCTCAACACACTTCCTGTATTGCTCATTCACATGACCAACGTGGCATGACCAACGCCAGCGAATCAGGAAGGTGGATGTCACAGTGACGTTGTCCAATGACGACGTCAGCTAGAGCTCAGCACTGCGTATCCTCGTTCCTCAATGTTTACACAGCACTGGATCAGATACGTACTGGGTTGAATACGTGGGCCCTGGCGGATTCAAACTGTTCCACCTGTGGAGTCGTTTTCCGGCGTTTTAATGTGCACGGACAGTGCATCTGCAACGAAAATGATACGGATACGGTCTAATGTAAACACCACCTTAGAAAGTGAAGGAGTTCATGCTCCAGTATTTCAGAACTCACTCAGGAACTATCATGAAATGCATTTGGTAGAAGAACTCATAGCTAAGTCACAGAATGTAATAAACCTGCACACATTATCTACAGTTCAGGTACATTATGTGGCTGCTGTTGTTGTGTGTCTGTGAAAGTTCTCAGTCATCCAGGTCATTGTAAACCGTAGGTGCTAAAGAAGGCAACTGGACTTGCTTGAAATTCTTGAAGACGTTTCACCTCTCATCCGAAAGGCTTCTTCAGTTCTGTCTGACTAGTGGGGAGCTCCAGGTATTGATCATCTAGTGGACCAAAAGCAAACCTAAGGGGAATCGTTGAGGTCACCTGGGTCGTTGACCCTCTCAGTCATCCTGTAGGTGTTAGGGTCACTGGAAGCCAGGTGTGAACGGTGTTAGCAGCCTAGAGGGTCTTTAGGGTGATCTGTGGGTCGTTGGCTCTCTCTGCCATCATGTGAGTCACTGAAGTCAGCTGAGGCCCTGTCCACACAGCAACGGATTCAGGTGAATCTGATAAAATTGTTTATCATTTCGGCCTGGCGTCCACATGGCACCGGCGTTTTGGGTGCCCCAAAACGAAATCTTTTGAGAACGGGTTCCAGAGTGGAAAAATCTGGCAATGGCGCTGTTGTGAAGTCGTCTGGATGAGTAGAACGGATTTGTTTATGATGACGTCACAATCACATGACAATCCTGCCAGCAAAAATAGGGGAAAAAAAGGAGCAATCTCACCTCTTCAGATGGTTTAAGTCCGACAATACATTCCTCAAAAAGGGCGTAGAAGAACAAAGTAATCCATCAACGTGTAGCATTCAATTTATTCCAGACCATTAAAGAATTCTGGAGGATCTCAGAATGTTGGCGTACCGGCTTCCATCTACCCCCGTTCATTCCTCTCTCTCTCCATCTACCCCCATTCATACCTCTTTCCGCGTCTCCATTCAAAAAACAAGCACGTGATTTAAAGGGACGATAGCCATAGGACAGGGAGTGAGAAGGTGTGCGCGTGTGACAGTGACAGGGAAGAACCTAGGCTCATGCTCGCCCTGAATTTCTCTTAAAGTGAAGGCAGAAGAACGTTCAGCACCTGGCCAGGCTTTCTATGTATTAATTTACACAGACGTTTTAATATGAAATATAAATAAGTGTCTTAGACAATAGATACTATTTTACGCTACTGACTAATAATCAAAACTTTATGTGGCTAATGCTACAGAAGAAGGGGTTTATGCACATGCGTCTACTTCTATTGTTCTGGTGTCTCCGATGGGACCGTCTTACAGCGCACGTAGAGGTGTGGCATGTGTATTGCATAGTTTTCAGCAAGCGCTGCGTTGCCATATGAACCTGATATTTTACTGATCCGTTGCCCATGTGGACGCGATATTTAAAAAAAAAAAATCTCATTGCCATTGTCGTGTGGATGTAGCCTGAGAGTCTTGGTGTGGATGTGTATTCAGTTTTCTGGGAAGTGTGCCAAGGACTGCATTGTAGGTGGCTGATAAGTGGTGTCTCAGACTACCTCCTCTGTTCAGTGATGGTCATTCCATGGTCATTGTTGTTATTGTTGTGCAAACACTTCCAAACTACAGTATTATTTTCTAGATTAAAAATGTATGACCAATATACAGTATAGTGGCGGCTGGTAGTCTTTCAAACAGGGGAGGCTGGTCAGTTACGATATTTCCAGATTTTAAAAGAAAAAAGAAAAAACACATCAATTTTGCCCATACTCTTGCCTCTGATCTGGCTGATTGTTGGCAGCGTTACAAACTGTGAAATAACAGGTTCTTTTGGCCCATTAGCCTACTGTCCAATATACATGATGGTGGTGTTGGGGGGGGTATATTTTAACATTTTATATTTTAAAATTGTGGCATGTTGTTTAAAAATTGATCATTATTGAAAGCAGCTCTTTGTCAGGAACCTCAGCAGTAACAGCAGAGTGTTCTGGAATAGGCACAAGCACTGACCTTGGGGAACCAAACATAGAGCTGGGTGCCACACATTTCATTCAATGACACTTTCCCTATATTTTACTTATTTTGACTGAGAAATGTTTTATTGAAAATTTTGATAACCCTTCACTTTTAATCCAGGTCTGTAGTGTGAAATGTTCTCGGCTGTGTTTTTGTTTAAAAATGTTTTCCAAATTGTAGCTGTGTTTAATTCATCTCATCTCATCTCATTATCTCTAGCCGCTTTATCCTTCTACAGGGTCGCAGGCAAGCTGGAGCCTATCCCAGCTGACTACGGGCGAAAGGCGGGGTACACCCTGGACAAGTCGCCAGGTCATCACAGGGCTGACACATAGACACAGACAACCATTCACACTCACATTCACACCTACGGTCAATTTAGAGTCACCAGTTAACCTAACCTGCATGTCTTTGGACTGTGGGGGAAACCGGAGCACCCGGAGGAAACCCACGCGGACACGGGGAGAACATGCAAACTCCACACAGAAAGGCCCTCGCCGGCCCCGGGGCTCGAACCCAGGACCTTCTTGCTGTGAGGCGACAGCGCTAATCACTACACCACCGTGCCGCCCGTGTTTAATTCATATCCAGAAAAATATATATTCCAATATAATATACTCAGCATAAACATTTTAAATAGATTCTATATTTTTGATCCATCCATGACATATTACTAAAGTAGCCTATTTACTGTTGTTGATGTGGGTCACTTGCTGTTAGCCAATTCACTTTCTCGTACCAGGAGAGCTGAAAGGAACGAGTATTATTCCCTACCTTTTTCACCAAGTCAATTTGAGGCGTTGGTCTACCCTGCTCTTTAATTTTATTTTTTTCCTCGAAAGGAAGACTGGCAAATGGCTTCGCCAAAATTAAATCAGCAATGCTTGGCATCCATGCGCAGCTTTCTTGCTAGCTGACTAGCCCCCTCAAGTTCAAGTTCAGTCACTCAAATAAACTAAATTTCTGGAACTAAGATAGCAAACTTGACAACACTATATTTACACTTTATTTACAATGAAAATATATACAAACTAAAAAAGCTGGTAGAAACCGTATATAATGAATGAAATCGAAATGTAAGCTGATCTCTTACAATACACCACAGCACTTGCGAATCCGCATGGGACTGAACTGAAATTCACCGCTGCCTGTCTGTAGTTGAAACGAGCTGTCAATCAAAGAAAATATCCGGCCGCTTTCACCAATCACCAGTCTCCTCGCAGAAAGCTTTGCCATGTCCCTCCCACTGTGAGGCTGGGAGTCTGTGGGTGGGCGTTTTCGCAGTATTTGTCTAATAACCGTCTTGCATTTTGATATTGAAAAGCGCATAGCTCCCAAATGCCATTGAAGTCCACTGAGGCTGGGAGTCCGTGGGACTCCGTGGGCAGGCGTTTTCACAGTATTTGTCCAATAATCGTCTTGCATTTTGATATTGAAAAGCGCATAGCTCCCAAATGCCATTGAAGTCCACTGAGGCTGGGCTGCATCGCGCTGTCATGAGGGGGAAAAACTCACGCACACATTAGGCGAACTGGGGAAAGTTATAACGGAATGATTTCGCACTGTAGTTGGGTTGAGCACATATATTTCTATGATTCTGGATCTGAAATAGCAATGTTATAAGGTCGGCTATAACATAAGCCTAGCGCAATTCATCCTACATGATGTTCGTCATTTTTAGAGGAGGCTGAGCCTCCCTCGTTGTCTTAGAGCAATCGCCCGTGATACAGTACCAGTCAAAAGTTTAAACACACTTATTCCTTCATGGTAATTAGTAACTGTGTCCAAATATTTGACTGGTACTGTATATTTATTTTATAATATACATTTTTCTTATTCAGGGCAGCATGGTGGTACAGCATATAGCATTGTCACTGCCTAACTCCTGGAGGCCAAGTTCAACCCCGAGCCAGATTACACTTTGTGCAGATTTTCTGTGTCCTCCATATATCCATATAGGTTTCTACTGGGTTCTTGAGTTTCATCTATCTTCCAAAAGCACGTCAGTAGGTAGATTAGCTACTGTGAATGCATGTTTGGTGCCCTGTGATGGACTAGCATTCCATTCCGGATATAGTCCTGCCTCGTGCCCAAGGTTTCTGGATAGGCTTTGGATCTACTGTGACACTGAGGAATGAATGAAGGAATTCCAAAATAGGTGACAAGCAATTTTTTTTGTTGTTGACCACCAAAGCCAAATCCCTGAAAAACTATGCCTTTCTCTTCTAATAAGTCTGCTTCGTGAACTACACTCACTGGCCACTTTATTAGAAACACCCACACACCTGCTGTTTTATGCAGTTATCTAATCAGCCAATCCCTTGACAGCAGCACAATGCATAAAATCATGCAGATACAAAGCAAGAGCTTCAGTTAATGTTCACTTCAAACATCAGAATGGGAAAATTGTGATCTCTGTGACTTTCACTGTGGTATGGGTGTTGGTGCTAGATGGAGTGGTTTGAGTATTTCAGAAACTGCTGATCTTGGCTTTTCACACAACAGTCCCTAGAGTTTACACAGAATGGTGCAAAAAACAAAAAAACATTGAGTGACAGTTCTGTGGGTGGAAACGCCTTGTTGATAAGAGAGGTCAGAGGAAAATGGTCAGATTGGTTTGAGCTGCCAAGGAGGATATAGTAACTCTTTACAACCATGGTGAGCAGAAAAGCATCTCAGCACACAACAGCAGAAGACCACATTGGGTTCCACTCCTGCAGCCAAGAACAGGAATCTTAGAATCAAGAACAAGCTCCTATTAAAGTGGCCGGTGAGTGTATATTACACACAGTGAAGAGAGAGAGAAGAAGAAGCTTTATGAATTTGGTCTCCCCACCTCCAAACAAATGTGAGAAATGGGCAGGGAGGAAAATATATTTGTTGATTGTGGATGTGAAGCAGCTACCTTCAAGGCTTCTGTACAGTATATGTAATTTCAACTCCACAGTGTTTTCTAACTCCAACTTAAATCACCAGGACCAAATCTTAAGTCCTTATAGACTAAACCCAGCAAACCAATGCTTTTAGTGAACTACTGAACACAAAGTATAGATTAAAATTAAATTTGAAAGATGATAACTAGGACAAAAGTGTTATCTGTGCTCTGTCAGAATCACAAACTAGGCTCCTCTTGTTTGCAATATTCACTAATATCATATACAGACCATGTCTGATTATCAATAATATTCTAGGAAAGTGAAATATACTCTTTAGATTCACTGTTTTCACTGTATTATGTCTGCAGGGTGACCACAAAGTCAAGAAACAATGCAAATATTTTAATCAAATATATCGATCCAAATATATTGAGCAAAATCTGCAAAAACATAATATCGTAGCTGAGAAACTGTGTCGTCAATAATGATGAACATGTAGAGCATATGGTCTAAATAATAAATACACAGTTAAGTATGTGTAGCTTTACTCTTATTGGTTCCTGATTTTTCAGACACCACGTAGAGTCATGAACCAGCATCATCGTTGTTGTCACTGCCGAACCCGATCTGGGCTTGAGGTGAAGCATGTTTGGTTGGCTTGGCCAGAATTGCAGCAGTAGGGTGGCTGGTTCCTTTCTTTGCACTCATACGGGCAATTTAGAGTAGCTAGTTAACCTAACTTGCATGTCTTTGGACTGTGGGGGAAACCGGATCACCCAGAGGAAACCCATGCAGACACGGGGAGAACATGCAAACTCCACACAGAAAGGGCCCCTGTTGGCCACTGGGCTCGAACCCAGAACCTTCATGCTGTGAGGCGACAGTGCTAACCACTACACCACCATGCCACCCCCATGAACCACTGACTGACATTAAAATATATGCATTTTAATACAATCACTCAAGAAACCAATGGCCCATACATATTTGGATTATAATGTCTATCTCTTCATTTCAGTGGAGTCTTTAGCTAAACAGTGTAACTGCTCCTAATGAGAAGAACATGCTACAGACATATTCGACATCAGTCATCTAGTATCTTTCCTTCCTGAATCAGCTGTAAGGACCAGAACCATTATCTCAAGGAGAGTGTGTGTACCAGACACAAACAAGAGATGAAAGAATAGGAGATGGAAGAACTGTAGTACTTATTTCCTTCCATTTATTATTGGCCACCCCCACATCACCCCCTCAATAAAGCAAAATTAAAGGTTTCTTCACAGTCTATAATTAGTCGACCCTGACACTAATTAGAAATGCTCTGTGTGCAGTGCCACTTCATATGAGAGCAGATGGAATATCTTCTTTTGTTCTCTTCCCCTTCCCTGAAGGTGTCAGTCAGTCGACTGGTTAAGAGGCACAGCAAGATATATCAAGACACAGGACTCAGATCAGGAGAAAACAAAGATATTCTGGCTATGGGTCTGTTCAGTATGAGCATCATACAGCATTATGTAGTCAAGACCACAAATAGAAAATATGAAGAAAGGATCCATTACAGAAGATATCTCTATCGTCCTGACCTCTGAACATGGATAGAAATGTCTTATTGTCTAAATGTCTAAATAATATAGTAGAAAGTCACTGGTACATGGGTAAACAAGCCTAAGGCCCTCAGATTGGTGTCTTAATCAAATTTCATTTATTTTCCACATGGCTCACAAGCTTCATTAAATTGTATCACCAAGTGATGCGACATAACCTTTAGAGAAATGCCAGAAAATAACACTCTAAGAAAGACTCTTCATTAAATTAAGGTTGACAAAGACCTCTTCTGTTTCTTTCACAGTTGAACAGTGGATGATATAAAAACAGAAAAGGGTGATTTTTAAAAATCCTTTGCACATGTGTATTAGAGATGTTTCTCCATACAGAACCTGATGTAGGGTCGAGCTCTGGCATGTACTGATGCAATATCAGCTTTCAATCACCAGGTTTTCAGGTTTCAATATACAATATGATTCAAAAACTATGAAACCCATGACACGTTCCCCTGATAGAGATAGGGTTTCAAAAGAAACTCTGCAGACAAGGGGAAAATTACAATGTGAAACTTTGAGAGAGACTTTGATCAAGGATATAGGAGATAGGCATGGAGTAAAATGCTGAACCAAACCAAATTACCAGCAGGTAAGAGGCTACAGGAGGCATCAAAATGAGAGCCAAAGTGCATTTAGCTACAACACCAAAAATGGCTGAGTGGATAGGAGAGCAATGGGAAAGGTATTAAAAACCTATCGATCTAGCACTGCAATCATGCCCTCACATTATATGAGCCTGTGTTTAATTCAGGTTTACACTGAGAAGAGATTGAGGTAAAGAGGGTGCACTTGGGAATGAGGTGTAGAAAGAGATAGAATAGAGCAGGACTGTCGTGACGAATTGCCTCCTGAATCTAGAGTCGATCCTATCAGATCTACTTCTCAACCAGAAAATGTCCCAACACACACACACACACACACACACACACACACACACACACACACACACACACACACACAGTAGATGGACTCCAACAGCCTCACCAATAGCCAGTACACCATTCTTGTGAAGGGACATAGGCTCACCACCAGAGAAGCAGGTGAAAAAAATTGATGGGAAAAACCTCTGAAATGATTATTTGCGTGTGTACTCAAAGTGAAGATCACTTTGAGCTTATACGCTTTCAGATATGCTTTCAGCTCAGGCAGTAGTAGCCATCACTGTGAGCTGGCTGCATTCACAGAAGTGAGCTTTGTTCTTGAAGAGAGAGAGAGAGAGAGAGAAGTTTGATGCACTGTTCTGTGGTCACTGTGATTCGGTTTTGTACTCATATCTGCCTCGAACAATACCCTCTCTCTTTTATTCACTGCTCCTTTTTCCTCTGTGCATCCACTGATCAGAGACAC
This sequence comes from Neoarius graeffei, assembly GCF_027579695.1. NCBI lineage: Eukaryota > Metazoa > Chordata > Actinopteri > Siluriformes > Ariidae > Neoarius > Neoarius graeffei. The sequence goes on along the minus strand of NC_083573.1, from coordinate 58,306,216 downwards.
ACCATCCTTTTCATTACTGAAATCCTCTTCACTGACTTCAAAACAACACTCGTGAGTTATCATGTTGCAACCTTCATGTAATGCCTGTTTACCACATTGTATATTTAATGATCAGTCTCAAATACACTCTGCTACAAAATTATTTATGTATTATCCTTGAACTAAAAAACATCCAGGACCAGCATAAAGCACATAAAGTCTGTGCTGAAAATACAGTACAATTCATTTTTATAGCACCTTTTACGAAGCTAAGTCTTAGACATCAGTGTGTAAACCCCCAGTAAAAAAAAAAAAAAGCCAAGGATGACTGGGCAATGAAAAAAAAAAAAAAAAAACGCTTCAGAAGGAGCCAAAAGCATTAGAAGTGACCAAGGCTCAAGGCAGGATGTCTATCATCCCCTGGCTGGCACTGTGCTTTCTATCTTAGATCAGTTTACGAAGAACATCAAACAGAATCAGCTTCATAAAGCATATGTTATACGACAGAAATGAGTCAACTCGTATACGAGTATATACATAAGTCATTTGTGTGCCGTAACCAGTGCAAAACATGTTAACAACCAAAAAAACACAACAGCAAGTCAGAAAACAGCACTGTCAAACCAAAAACAGAACAGCAAATCTAAAACACAACAAAACCAAAAACAGAACAGCATATCCAAAAACACATCAACTCAAAAGCATGACAGCAGATCAAAGAAACAAGAGCAAAACCAAAAATGCCACAACAAATGTGAAAACGCAACAGCAAAATCACAAACACATCAACATTAGCTAAAAACAGGAAGGCTAGGTCCTTATTGAACATTACATGCCTGTTGCTACTTGGCTCCAGTGCACATCAGTCTGCACTGCAGAAAATAGACTATTTATATGATGTTATTTTAGATATCTTGTCCATTTTGCACAGCGTTAATATGAACATGAGAATGCTGAATGCTGACTAAAGGAAGCCAGTTTATTCAGAATTACTCCTCACTATAATAGACAGATAGACGGATGGACGGACGGATGGATGGATGGAGTCACTTTATTGATCCCAAGCAGCAAGTTAACAGATGTGAAAAAAGACAGCATAAAATATCTCATCTCATCTCATTATCTCATCTCATCTCATTATCTGTAGCCGCTTTATCCTGTTCTACAGGGTCGCAGGCAAGCTGGAGCCTATCCCAGCTGACTACGGGCGAAAGGCGGGGTACACCCTGGACAAGTCGCCAGGTCATCACAGGGCTGACACATAGACACAGACAACCATTCACACTCACATTCACACCTACGGTCAATTTAGAGTCACCAGTTAACCTAACCTGCATGTCTTTGGACTGTGGGGGAAACCGGAGCACCCGGAGGAAACCCACGCAGACACAGGGAGAACATGCAAACTCCACACAGAAAGGCCCTCGCCGGCCACGGGGCTCGAACCCGGACCTTCTTGCTGTGAGGCGACAGAGCTAACCACTACGCCACCGTGCCGCACTCTCTCTCTCTCTCTCTCTCTCTCTCTCTCTCTCTCTCTATATATATATATATATATATATATATATATATATATATATATATATATATATGTGTGTGTGTGTGTGTGTGTGTGTGTGTGTGTGTGTGTGTGTGAAATATACATACAGTCGCAACCAGAAGTTTATATACCGTTGAGAAAAAGACACATAAACGTTTTTTTTCCTCCATATCGGACAGTAAAATTGAGGAAGCTTCCTGTTTTAGGTCAATTAGGATCCCCCGATTTATTTATTTTTTGTAAAATGTCAGAATAACCAGAGAGACAATTTTTAGAGAATTTTTAATGACTACATAAGCTAATTTGACTGTGACTTGAAACAGCTTGGAGCATTCCACATGATGTTTTGGCAGTAGAAGCTTCTGATAGGCTAACTGACATCATTTGCATTAACTGGAGGCACACCTGTGGATATATTTTAAGGCACACTTTCAAACCCAATGGCCTCTTTGCATGACATCATGGTAAAATCAAAAGAAATAAACCAAGACATCAGGAAAAGAATTGTAGATCTTCACAAGTCTGGTTCATCCTTGGGTACAATTTCCAGATGCCTGAAGGTCCCACGTTCATCTGTTCAAACAATAATACACAAGTATAAACACCATGGGAGCACACAGCCATCATACTGCTCAGGAAGGAGATGGCTTCTGTGTCCCAGAGATGAATGTGCTTTGGTGCGAAATGTGCAAATGAACCCCAGAACTACAGTGAAAGACTTTGTAAAGATGCTGGCTGAACTGGTAAGAGAATATCGTTATCCACAGTAAAACGAGTTTTGTACCGACATGAGTTGAAAGGCCACTCAGCAAGGAGAAAGCGCGCACTGCTCCAAAACCACCATAAAAAAGCCAGATTACAGTTTGCAGCTGCACATGGGGACAAAGATCTTCATTTTTGGAGACGTGTCCTGTGGTCTGATGAAACAAAAATTGAATTGTTTGGTCATAATGATCATCGTTATGTTTGGAGGAGAAGGGGGGGGGGGGGGGGTGCTATGGAGCACCCAGGAAGATAGATGTGTCCCCTTATTGCTCTGAAAGAATGTGACCTAAAAATACTATTTCTTTGTACAGTTTTGCAAATTAATAATCTGGGACAACTTATAACGAACTTAATAAATGCTCTAGCTTAATAACTTCGACTTTTAATTGACCATGATGTCAAATCCTCATCCAAAACATGAGCCCGCGAGAGGAGGCCGCAAAGCACTGCAGCCTACTGAGCCGCATAGCCCGACCTCTCTCCACGACACTACTAACACCCTTGATAGTACGTTGCTACAATCCATAATGGATTCTCTTAGGAGTGATATATTCGGGAAAATCGACACCCTTTCTACGAGTCTGCGCTCTGAAATATCAGCTGTGAGACAAGAACTGAAGAACTCAATTGAACCACTTCAGCATACAGTGGATGCTCATGAGGTGACAATGTGAGACCTTGAGCGGGTGGCTACAGACCACAGTACTCGGATAAATGAGCTGGAGGCTATGGTTAGCACGCTAACCTCGCAAGTGAAACGTCTGGAGGACAGGTGTGAGGACCCGGAAGGTAGGTCCAGGAGGAATAACATACAGGTGATTGGTGTACCAGAGGGACTTGAGGGACCCTGTGCCACTGATTTTATCACTCAGCTACTGCAGGACCTGCTCAGACTTAATGAGAAGCCCCTACTTGGCCATGCCCACCGGACCCTGAGGGAGAAACCTAAAGAGGGGAGCCCACCTCGGCCCTTTGTGGCAAGGATACACTACTTCCATGTTCGCAACCTGATTCTACAGCAAGCTGGAGAATCCTCGCCCCTCCTTTACAAAGGCAAGAGGCTCTCCGTATTCCCCAAGTACACGTCCTCTGTTGCCAAGAAACGAGCTGCGTTTGGTATAGTGAAACACAATCTCCGCTCCTACCCAGATGTTAAATTTGGATTTCTCTACCCGGCAACACTCAAAATCACTATGCCAGATGGGACATCATACAGATTTGAAGATCCTACTGTGGCCACCGATTACGTCAACAAGAACTGTAGGTAACTGTGACTCGTCTGTCTCTCCTATTATGTGAGATGAGTGCACCAGAGTGTTTATACCATGGACTTCCATCTTTCAGCTAGACTGTTTATAATCCTATAGACTATCTCCCAGGTGCCTTGCCCAGTCCATGAGACCACGATTTGATTTTATTGTTAATATAATTGTTGATTCTTTGCTCATTTACAGTGGATATAAAAAGTGTACACACCCTGTTAAAATGATAGGGTTTTTTATGTAAAAAAAATGAGACCATGATAAATAATTTTAAAACTTTTCCCACCTTTAATGTGACCTATAACCTGTACAATTCAACTGAAAACAAACAAATCTGTTGGGGGGAAAACATAAAAAATTTAAAATGTACAATAAGCTGGTTGTATAAGTGTGCACACCCTTAAACTAATACTTTACTGAAGCACCTTTTGATTTAATTACAGCATTCAGTCTTTTTGGGTCGGAGTCTACCAGCCTGCCACATCCAGACTTGGCAATATTTGCCCACTCTTCCTGGCAAAAGCACTCTAAATCTGTCAGATTGCAAGGGCATCTCTTGTGCACAGCCCTCTTCAGGTCACCCCGCAGATTTTCAATTGGATTTAGGTCTGGGCTCTGGCTGGGCCATTCCAAAACTTTTTTGGGGTCATTGTCATGCTGAAAAATGAAATTCCTCTTCATCTTCATCTTTCTAGCAGACACCTGAAGGTTTTGGGCCAAAATTGACTTGTATTTAGAACTGTTCCTAATTCCCTCCACCTTGACTAAAGCCCCTGTTCCAGCTGAAGAAAAACAACCCCAAAACATGATGCTGCCACCACCATGCTTCACCGTGGGTATGGTGTTCTTTTGGTGATGTGCAGTGTTGTTTTTGTGCCAAACATACCTTGTGGAATTGTGGCCAAAAAGTTCAACCTTGGTTTCATCAGACCAAAACACATTTTCCCACATGCTTTTTGGAGAGTTGATGGTTTGTTTTTTTTGCAAAATTTAGCCAGGCCTGGATGTTTTTCTTTGACCCTACCTCATAGTCCAGACATATGGAGAATACAGGAGATTGTTGTCACATGTAGTACACAACCAGTATTTGCCAGAAATTCCTGCAGCTCCTTCAGTGTTGCTGTAGGCCTCTCGGCAGCCTCCCTGACCAGTTTTCATTTTGTCTTTTCATCAATTTTGGAGGGACGTCCAGTTCTTGATAATGTCACTGTTGTCCTATATTTTCTCTACTTCTTGATGACTGTCTTCACTGTGCTCCATGGTATATCTAATGCCATGGACATGTTTTTGTACCCTTCTCCTGACTGATACCTTTCAACAATGAGATCCCTTTGACGCTTTGTAAGCTCTCTGTGAACCCTGGCTTTTGCTGGAGGATGCAACTGAGTAAATGACTGGACTTTATTTGGGGTTAATCAGAGTCATTTTAATTGATGGTAGGTGTGCACCCAAAAAGACTGAATGCTGTAATTAAATCAAAAGGTGCTTTAACAAAGTATTAGTTTAAGGGTGTGCACACTTATGCAACCAGCTTATTGTATGTATTTTTATTTTTCATGTTTTTCCCCCAAACAGATTTGTTTGTTTTTCAATTGAATTGTACAGGTTATAGGTCATATTAAAGGTGGGAAGTTTTGAAATTATTTATCGTGGTCTCATTTTTTACATCAGAAAAACCTATCATTTTAACGGGGTGTGTACACTTTTTATATCCACTGTATCTGTTTTCCCTTTCTCTACACCATTTTTTAGTTACTAAAGTGGCTTGTATTATGTACGCTTGTTAATCCTCAACTAGTCACATTTCATCTCAGGTAGCACTACTGAGTTCCTATTAGAGCTACCACAGAGCATTACAGACTGCTTGTGTTTAGGGAAGTTTTAGCACGCATCTTGATTGGGGAGATGCCTGTGCTGGGGTGGGATGTAGATGAGGGTTTTGTATATTTAGTATGTCGGTCTTACATGTTTTCTTTTTTCTTGCTGGTTGTGTTGCCAGTCGTTGTAATCTTCCATTTTACTGTAAAGTTTGTTCGCCCATTATTGTCACTGTTGTCTTTATTTTTCCACACTCATTTCAAATGGTCCAGCTCAGGTTAATTCAACATATGAATGGAAAAGATCTTAAGTTTTTTAGTTGGAACTGCAAAGGTCTCAACTCCCCAGTAAAAGACAGTACGGTTGTACAGCATCTTCAACATTTGGAGGCTCAAGTTGTCTTTCTCCAAGAAACACACTTGAAATCATCTGTTTATCCAAGAATTAGAGCTGAGTGAATTGGTCATGCCTATTACTCCTCATTTCATAGCAAGTCCAGAGGGGTTGTGATTTTGCTCCATAAATCAATTCCCTTTATTTGCTCTGATGTAACCTCTGATCCGAATAGTAGATATTTAATTGTTACTGGTAAGATGAACAAAACTCTGGTCCTTCTTATGAATGTGTATGCTCCTAATTGGGACAACTCAGATTTTTTAGGCAACTCTTTTCTAACCTCTCTGATATGTCCTCACACCTCCTCATTTTAGGATGTGACTAACTCAGTGCGTTTACATGCACATAGAGAAAATCGAATTTCTGCCGTAGCTCGACTGAAATCGAAGTTCTAAATGCCATGGAAACACCTTAGCTCGGCTGAAATCGAACCGAACTGGATTTCTCGTAATCGAGCTACGCGACCTAGATTATGCGATTGTAGCCGAGCTACTTAGTGCATGTAAACCCTATCAAGCTACGTAGTCGAGCTACTTACTTCAGCACTGCCCCTTCCGGAAGTGACGAGTGACGAGACCACAAGCGGGAAACACAACAGCCTCGGTCAGCATGACAACAGTAGTAGTAGCAGCGAGCAGCAGAAGAGGTCAGGAGGAACAAGGAGAACGAACGTCGTCGTTCTTCTTGTGAACACAGAACTGATAACTTTGTTTATACTCTTGAATAGCTCTTCTTCATGACGACAACCGGAAGTGTACCAACACGCTGGGGCGTGTAGCGCCACCTGTGGCTTGGGTGCACAATGTACCTCACACAATAGCTCGATTTCCTTGTGTGCATGTAGGATTGGATTTCTCTGGCACCCCTGCTGGGACCCGTAGCTCGATTACCGACAGTAGCTCGATTTGGATGTGCATGTAAACGCACTGACTGTTGGTTGAGCCCAGGGCTGGACCGTTTATCCACAAAGGTCACTACACCTTCAAGATCTGCTAAAGTGATTACGGTGGTGCTTGAAATTTTGTGAACCGTTTAGAATTTTCTATATTTCTGCATAAATATGACCAAAACATCATCAGATTTTCACACAAGTCCTAAAAGTAGATAAAGAGAACCCAGTTAAACAAATGAGACAAAAATATTATACTTGGTCATTTATTTATTGAGGAAAATGGTCCAATATTACATATCTGTGAGTGGCAAAAGTATGTGAACCTCTAGGATTAGCAGATAATTTGAAGGTGAAATTAGAGTCAGGTGTTTTCAATCAATGGGATGACAATCAGGTGTGAGTGGGCACCCTGTTTTATTTAAAGAACAGGGATCTATCAAAGTCTGATCTTCACAACACGTTTGTGAAAGTGTATCATGGCATGAACAAAGGAGATTTCTGAGGATCTCAGAAAAAGCATTGTTGATGCTCATCAGGCTGGAAAAATTTGCAAAACCATCTCTAAAGAGTTTGGACTCCACCAATCCACAGTCAGACAGATTGTGTACAAATGGAGGAAAGTCAAGACCACTGTTACCCTCCCCAGGAGTGGTTGACCAACAAAGATCACTCCAAGAGCAAGGCGTGTAATAGTTGGCGAGGTCACAAAGGACCCCAGAGTAGCTTCTAAGCAACTGAAGGCCTCTTTCACATTGGCTAATATTAATCTTCATGAGTCCACCATCAGGAGAACACTGAACAACAATGGTGTGCATGGCAGGGTTGCAAGGAGAAAGTACTGCTCTCCAAAAAGAACATTGCTGCTCGTCTGCAGTTTGCTAAAGGTCACGTGGACAAGCCAGAAGGCTATTGGAAAATGTTTTGTGGATGGATGAGACCAAAATAGAACTTTTTGGTTTAAATGAGAACCTTTATGTTTGGAGAAAGGAAAACACTGCATTCCAGCATGAGAACCTTATCCCATCTGTGAAACATGGTGATGGTAGTATCATGGTTTGGGCCTGTTTTGCTGCATCTGGGCCAGGACGGCTTGCCATCCTTGATGGAACAATGAATTCTGAATTATACCAGCGAATTCTAAAGGAAAATGTCAGGACATCTGTCCATGAACTGAATCTCAAGAGAAGGTGGGTCATGCAGCAAGACAACGACCCTAAGCACACAAGTCGTTCTACCAAAGAATGGTTAAAGAAGAATAAAGTTAATGTTTTGGAATGGCCAAGTCAAAGTCCTGACCTTAATCCAATCGAAATGCTGTGGAAGGACCTGAAGTGAGCAGTTCATGTGAAGAAACCCACCAACATCCCAGAGTTGAAGCTGTTCTATACGGAGGAATGGGCTAAAATTCCTCCAAGACAGTGTGCAGGACTGATCAACAGTTACCGGAAATGTTTAGTTGCAGCTATTGCTGCACAAGGAGGTCACACCAGATACTGAAAGCAAAGGTTCACATACTTTTGCCACTCACAGATATGTAATATTGGATCATTTTCCTCAATAAATAAATGACCAAGTATAATATTTTTGTCTCATTTGTTTAACTGGGTTCTCTTTATCTACTTTTAGGACTTGTGTGAAAATCTGAAGATGTTTTAGGTCATATTTATGCAAAAATATAGAAAATTCTAAAGGGTTCACAAACTTTCAAGCACCACTGTAATGCCTTCATGAATGAGTTTGCAGTCTCAGATCCCTGGCATTTTTTAAATCCCACTGATAAAGTGTCCTTTTTTTTTTCTCCCATGTGCATCGCACATTTACTTGGATAGACTCTTTTTTGGTTGATAACAGAATTCTCCCCTCTGTGGGTTCATGCTCATATGAGGCTGCTGTCATTTCTGACCATGCTTCTGTCGCTATGAGTATCCGGTTTAGGGGTTCTGTCCAACCACATACGCCATGGCATTTTAATACGCATTAACTTTCAGATGAAAACTTTGTGGAATGGATTTCTAGTCACATCGATATGTTTCTAAGTATAAATAAGACCCCTGACATTTCCACATCTGTATTGTGGGAAACAGTTTATATTAGAGGGCAAGTTATTTTGTATGCAAGTAATGAGAGAAAACAGAAAAGGAAAAAACTAACTGAACCTACAAAGCGTATGGTGCAGCTGGATAGTTTATATGCTATTTCACCAACCCCAGATGTGTACAAAGATTGCTTGTCTCTACAGTCAGAATTTAACACATTGACTACGGACCAGGCTGTTGAACTACTTCTAAAGTCCTGAAGTAACTATTATGAGCAGGGTGATAAAACTGGGAGATTATTTGCCCACCAATTATGACAGAACACTTCTTCTCACCAAGTTCCTCAAATTCGGACATCCTCGGGTGTTACAATAGACCCTATAAAAATTAATTATGAATTCAAAAATTATTATGCTGCACTATACACATCTGAAACAATTTCAGATACACAGGATTTTGAAAATTTTTTCGCTTCGCTTGAAATTCCTCTGGTCTATCTTGATAGGGTTGAAGAGCTGGAGAAACCAATAACTATTGCTGAACTTTCTGTTGCTATCTCATCTATGCAAGGTGGTAAATGTCCAGGGCTGGACAGCTATCCAGTTGAGTTTTATAAGAAATTCCAACATAAATTAGCCCCCATTTTAATAGATATTTTTAATGAATCTTTTGAATCTCTTAGCCTACTCCAAACACTTACTCAAGCTTCTATTTCTCTAATTTTAAAAAAGAATAAGGATCCTCTTGCTTGCTCCTCTTACCACCCAATTAGTCTGTTAAATGTGGATTTCAAACTGCTGTCTAAAATGCTTGCCCTTCCTTCAGAAACGGTGCTCCCAACCATTATCTCTCCTGACCAAATGGGATTTATTAAAAATAGGCACTCTTTCTTTAACTTAAGATGACTTTTTAATACGATCTACCATTCCCCATGTCCTCTGTGCCTCAAGCTGTGATATCCTTAGATGCAGAAAAGGCCTTTGATCGCATGGAGTGGAGGTATCTCTTTTACATCTTAGAGAAATTTGGCTTTGGTAAGAACTTTATTTCATGTGTGAGACTATTGTATTCATCTCCCCATGCCTCAGTGAGGACAAACAAAACCCATTCAGTACGGTATACTTTCCTCTTCATCGCTCTACCCCGCAGGGTTGTCCACTAAGTCCTCTCTTATTTGCGTTAGCCATTGAGCCCCTCTCCATTGCACTTCGTTGCGACCCCCGCATTGCACATATTTTCAGGAATGGAGTAGAACAAAAAGTTTCTCTTTATGCTGATCTCCTTCTCTATATCTCTAATTTCTCAGTGTCTGTCCCTGCTGCTCTCACTATTTTCAACTCTTTTGGTGTTATTTCTGGTTACAAACTCAATTTAAATAAAAGTGAATTATTCCCTTTCAACAAGCCTATCTTTCAAAATTGCAAAACACAGCTTCACTTACTTGGGGGTTCAGGTAACTGATAAATTTAAAGACCTTTATAAGGCTAATTTTGCCCCCCTTCTGACCCATGTACAAGAGGACTTTGACCGTTGGTCTGTGCTGAATCTGTCTTTAGTTGCATGTATTAACTACATAAAGATGAATATTGTACCTAAACTTTTATATTTATTTCAGTGTGTACCCGTTTTTCTCCCCCAAACCTTTTTTCATAAAATTGATTCCATTATTCTAGAATTTATTTGGAATAAAAAACCTCCAAGGATATGTAAACAATTTTTACAGAGGCTTAAGTTGCTGGGAGGAATGGCTCTACCAAATTTGAGGTTTTACTATTGGGCAGCCAATCTTAGGATAATACAATCCTGGCTACAGTTTGACTAATTCTGCTCCCCACCTGTCTGGCTTAAAATGGAGGCTGCTTCTTGTGTGCCAGTATCACTTCCGGGATTAGCTCACTCACCCATTAAGAGCTCCACGACAAATATTATTGTCAAAATGACTTTAAGAATTTGGAATCTGTTCAGACACAATTTTGGTCTCCAAACATATTCTACATCAGCGCCAATAACTGCAAATCACACTTTTCCTCTATCTTTAGTAGATGGTGCATTCACTTCTTGGTCTGATAACACTTTCATATCTTTCCATCAGTTAGTTGAAAAATTCACCCTACCTAAACAACACTTCTTCAGGTACTTACAGATTTGGAGCTTTGTTAGTAGTCGATTCCCTCAGTTTCCTAATCTACCTATTGATTCCCCGTTGGACACATTTCTCAAGCCAGTACCTGCTCTGAAAGGAATTATGTCACACATTTATGCTCAGATTCACTCTCTTCATCTAGTTTCCTTGAACTCTATTAAAGCACTTTGGGAGGTGGATCTGGGAGAGGAGATCTCTGAGGAACTTTGGGAGGAAGCCCTTGATATGGTGCACAAGTCATCTATCTGCACGAAACGTGGGCTGATCCAGTGCAAAATTATACACCGCACCCATCTCACAAAGGTTAGACTCTCTAAAATTTATAAAAGATGTGAACCCAACTTGTAACAGGTGTCGCCAAGCACCAGAAAGTCATGTACATATGTTCTGGTCTTGTCCTGCTTTGCAATCCTACTGGAGAGAAATCTTTAGTTCACCGTCCAAAGTTACCAGAAAACTGATTGTACCTAATGCTATGACCGCATTGTTTGGTGTTACGTTACCCACAGTTCCACATTCTTCCCTAGAGTCAGCCTTTATAGCCTTTGTCACCCTTCTAGCCAGATGCTTGATACTGATTAAGTGGAAATCTCCATCTTCTCCTTCATATACTTTATGGATAAGGGAGATCCTTAATTTTGTCAAACTGGAAAGAATCAGGTCCATAATGAAGGGATCCCTGAGAAAATTTTACAGGATGTGGGACCCCTTTTTCAACCATGCACTAGAGCTGGACTTTCCAAATATCTCTAAGTGATTGATCAGGTATCTCTGTAACATTTGATTGTGATATGATAGGCCACAGACCAACCAGTGATTTGGTTTGTGTGTTTGTTTTTTAATTAATGTATTTTTTTGTGTGTCTGTATTTTATTTTACTGTCATGATACACATGATCTACTTAATTTCACATTCTCAGTTCTAATTTGGGGTTTTGTTTTTGGCTTGTATTATCTGTCTTGTCATGGTTTTAGTTTCTATCTCATTATTCACAGCTTTGTTCTATTACTGCTGTATTTATGTATTGTCCATTTGTTTTTCTTGAAAATGTTAATAAACAGATTGTGGAAGGAGGAGAAAGGGGAAGCTTGCAAGCCTCAGAACACCATCCCAACCGTGAAGTATGGGGTGACTGGATCATGTTGTGGGGCTGCTTTGCTGAAGGAGGGACTTGTGCACTTCAATAAATAGACGGCATCATGTGGATATATTGAAGCAACATCTCAAGACATCAGCCAAAAAGTTAAAGCTTGGGTGTGGATGGGTCTTCCAAATGGACAATGACCCCAAGCATACCTCTAAATTATTTGCAAAGTGGCTTAAGGACAAAAAAAGTAAAGGTATTGGAGTGGCCATCAAAAAGCCCTGACCTTAATCCTATAGACAATTTATGGGTGGTATTTAAAGGCGTGTGCGAGCAAGAAGGCCCACAAATTTGACTCAACTCCACCAGTGAAATAGGCCAAAATTCCAGCAATATATTGTGAGAAATTTGTGGAAGGCGACCCAAAACGCTTGATCCAAGTTAAACAGTTCAAAGGCAATTCTACCAAATACTAACCAAATGTATGTAAACTTCTGACTTTGATGAAAGTAATTTTAAAAATCTCTAAAAAAATTCTCTATCTGATCATTCTGACATTTTACAAAGAAAAAAAATTGGGGATCCTAACTGACCTAAAACAGGAAAAGTTTCCTCAATTTTACTGTCTGACATGGAGAAAACAAGTTTATGTGTCTTTTGCTAAACTGTATGTAAACTTCTGGTTGCAACTGTATATTTATTCGATCCACATTCCCTGGATATGAGCAATCGCGTGCTCCAATTGGCGATTCTACTACTAGGATATCAGCTCATATACTGTGAGTAGAGAAAAACAAAATGGCGGAGTGTTGCTGAACCAATCGAGAACGAATAAAAACTGTACTCAAAAACAGAACGCCTAAAAATTATCAAGTATTTAAAAGAAATAGAAATAGCGAAAAGAATATAGTTTTTTGTTTGGTATATTTTTTCCCCCAGTATCTCCTGTTACACACTCCAACCCAGTCGGTGGCGGTAACTCACCTTTAAGTTGGTTTGCCAACTGCCAAACACACCCTAAAGAAGAAGAAGAAGACCCAAAAAAACCAACAAAAAATCAACAAAATATGGAATAAAAGTATTTGATGGTAAGAATGTATCTTTTTTATTTTTCAAGAATTATCATATTTTTCAGAAATTGCTCCTGTCATTTCACCGGTTTGTTTACATTCTAAGTGGAAATGATTTTGTCGGACGTTTTGTAGAAAGTTTTTATTGATTGAATTTGCTGACAATAAAAATACTCTGTTTCTCAAAATCCAGTGCATGTGGATGGAATAAAACAGTTATTCCACTCAATCACATCATACAACTCAGTGCTACGCGCCTCGTCAGCTATCAGCTCATGTACGACTCAATTTCATGGAATAACTGTTTTATATATATATATATATATATATATATATATATATATATATATATATATATAAACTCTAGTGGTTACCAGAGGACTAGCCCCCCCCCCCCCCCACTGTAACCCTAGCTATGTAATAGGTGAGAGGTCGAGGGCTATGGAAACGTGTGTATATATATATATATATATATATACACACACATACACACACACACACACACACACACGTATATATCTCATCTCATCTCATTATCTCTAGCTGCTTTATCCTGTTCTGCAGGGTCGCAGGTAAGCTGGAGCCTATCCCAGCTGACTACGGGCGAAAGGCAGGGTACACCCTGGACAAGTCGTCAGGTCATCACAGGGCTGACACATAGACACAGACAACCATTCACACTCACATTCACACCTACGGTCAATTTAGAGTCACCAGTTAACCTAACCTGCATGTCTTTGGACTGTGGGGGAAACCGGAGCACCCGGAGGAAACCCACATGGACACGGGGAAAACATGCAAACTCCGCACAGAAAGGCCCTTGCCGGCCACGGGGCTCGAACTCGGACCTTCTTGCTGTGAGGCGACAGCGCTAACCACTACACCACCGTGCCGCCCATATATATATATATATATATATATATATATATATATATATATATATAAAATAAGTAACTTCACATTAATGTTCTTTTGCTAGACTAACTAAGAGACTGATAAAGGGGTAGTAACAACACTGAGTGCTGCTTGACACCTGTAACCTATGGTGATTAGTTGCTCAATTTTGACAGTGTTGTACGTTTTGGCATCAGCACTATCCTGCCGATGATGGATCTGACATAATCAATAATGTTGTTTCAACTTGCATCAAAATGTGGACAGATATTGGACAACTGAAAATGACATTTACTCACACATAAGCAGCTATCAATTGGAAGACAACAGAAAATTCCTAACATAAGCACTACTGGAATATCAAGGAGAGTTCTGACACCATCCCTGATATTGAATCTACAGTGCAGAGTATATCAGTCTATAGAGCATGATCAGTATCTCGCATTTGGCCTTTGTTCAAAAGATATAACTGTGAAAATGGAGTCAGGAAAGGAGTCTCACACACCAAGCATTAGTCAAGTCAAAGTGGTGACCCTGAAAAAGGCTGATGCAGGAGAGGTCCGAATTGAAATTCCCCCCACATCTTCCCTCTCTCTAGCACCTTGGCAAGCCGTCCCCTGACAGATATTGTACAGGCAAAAGAACCGTAAATTGCTTCACTTTACTCTGCCTAAAACATTTATGACAGTGGAATCAGTCATTTACAGTCCAATATTGTTTTAAACTGATTTATATTTTCAGAGGCAAAATGAATTGGAGGAAAACTGGCAAGAATCTTGGCTTTCACTATTAAAGAGTTTTGAGGTAGAGACAAATACAGCTGATTTCTTTGACTCAAAAGGAGATAACTAAAACAAATGAATTCCAGTGACACTCCCTTCACACTTTAATAGTGCAAATTATTTTAGAGATATGTATATATTATTAATCATTTTTCCATTAGACATTGAAAGACAATGTACTGAAGCATGGGATGTAATTTGCCAGGGTTATGCTTGGCTATGCCAAATCTTAGAAGGCCTGATCATCAATTTCTTCTCCCTTTCCAATGAAAATCACAGAACTGTGATTTTGTTAGCAGATTTGCAAGCAGAATATAAAACAATGTTTTATGAGGAGTAGAAAACATATTCTTGAGAAGATCCTATAGCATTAACTCGGCAGCAATCAAATTAGTGCAGTGTATTATGGCGCAAGGATTGTGCAGTAAAGTGCATAGGCAGAACCTGAATTAGCATCCATGACTACATGGCATATGTAATATATTTACCTCATAGAAATGTAACTGTGAAAAGGTTAATGGTACATTTAGGAAATTTAGGACAGCAAATTGAGTTGTTTGCGATTATATGGTTGCAAACAGTGAAATAAACCTAGTCTTTTTCAAAGTGAGTTACATGATTTGTAGTGAGAATTGCATTTGTACTGAAAAGTATTTTATCAAAATGTACTGAAAATCATGCAATATTTATGTATCTCTGGAGCAAAGTAAGTACAACTAATTGACAGGGAAAAACTACTATGTCCCTCCCACACCAGGATCTGGTCTTCCCAGGCAGTCTCCCATCCCCGTACTAACCACCGAAGTGCATTGGGTGATGCTGATCTCTGTTTCTATAGCCCTCAGCCTCTCGCCTATTATATAGCTAGGGTTACAGTGGGGGGCTGGTCCTCTGGTACCCGCAAGAGTTTGGTAACCTACTCATAGGTGTATTGCAACATGCCTTGCCAGAAGGCAGTAGTACCATTTTTATGATGGTAATTGGTATGACCTGACCACAAGTGGAACTCACAATCTCCTGGTCGAGAGGTAGACATGCTAATCACTTGGCTAGCTCAAGGTGGAAACTACTATAGCACAACAAAAATCTGGTTTAATATGGTTCAAGTCCACAAAGGAAGTAGGAAGAAGTAGGAAGTGTCCTTTTAAGTGCTATTTATTTATTTATTTATTTATTTATTTGCATATAAAAATACATAATACAAAATAAGTAGTACATTCAGATGTTTTTTTTTAATTGAAAACAGAAAACAATAACTCACAAAGAAATGTGCAGGAGGAGCCAATAAAACCCATAAGGGCTTGTTGATTGGCCTTCCTATGATTCCGATTACATCGAGGGATGAAACAGTTACTGGTTTCACAGTAAACCACAGTAAAATTACTGATGGTAAGTGTTACTATTTCAAATTTAAACCATCATTAAAACCATGGTTTGAAAAGCTCACATTAAATAGTGTCCAGCATCAACCTGTGGCAGCGGGGGCGTGGTCAAGCGCCGGTCTGTGACAGGAGGGCGGAGTCAGGGAAGGTAAGTGGCAGAATCACTTCACCTGAGAGCAATTAACCTGTGTTTGTGTGTCTTCCCAGTGACCGCGCCCTATATGAGGAGGGAGAGCGAGAGCGGAAGGTCTCTCTCCCCAGCCAGACGTCTTGTGTGTGTGTCTGTGTGCATGGCTGAGAGAGTGGTGTTTTGCATCTGAAAAGAGCAATAATAAACGTAGTGATTGAACTTTATTCTGGCCTGCCGTCCTTTGTGCTCCACCCACACATAGGGTACGCTACACAACCAAACTAAGCGACAGTGTCCCAATATCACTACATAAATGCTGTATGCAAGACGTCAGTCATTTTGTATGGCATTTAATTCATCTCTGTTCTCCTAATCTGTGGCATGGTGGTGTAGTGGTTAGCACTGTCACCTCACTGCAAGAAGGTTCTGGGTTTGAGCCCAGCGGTCGGCGAGGGCCTCTCTGTGTGGAGTTTGCATGTTCTCCCCGTGTCTGCATGGGTTTCCCCCAAAGTCATGCAGGTTAGGCTAATTGGTGGCTCTAAATTGTCCATAGGTGTGTGTGAATGGTTGAGAGGAGAAAACCTCTATAATAATCCAGTAGAAGGCAACAGGAAACCACTACTGTAACGTTCTCTAGACACTTTGATGGGTGAAGCCGTCAGAGCGGCCACGTCACTGTAGTGATATGCCAAAATGGATGGATGGATTCCCTTAACCTGTGCACATGGTTTGTACATGTGTGTGCACAGGTTTTTCACACCATATTTTTGGCTCATGTCATTGGTCAGCTCCAGTCAACGTTACAGTTTCAATAAATCATGGCAGCTGGACTCCAGCTTGGTTGTAAAAGAGGTTCAGTATAAAAGTTTCCAAAGGCCCAAGGCTTTGAAAGTATGAGAATATTTCAAATGATAGCAGCACAAAAGCAATGCATGATCCTGCTATTGCTATTAGTAAAGAGAGATATTTAATATATTTTGTCCTTGTAGCTGCTAAATACACTCATTTTTAAAGCCATAAATTTGTCTGCCTGCTACCTTTGAATTTCCATTTAATAAGAGTTTGAGAAAAAGTTTAGTCTGGAATCTGGGTTTATTCAATGTCGATTGAGTGCCAGTGTGTGTGTGTGTTTATGCACATTGGGATTGTTAGACATGTACCTTGTCTAATTATTTTATTTGTCATTATTTTCAGCACATTCCTTTGTGTAGGGAATGCCATAAATGCTATAGACAGCATTTCTCAGTCAAAGTAAAACAAAATTGACTGAAATGAAATTCTTGATTTTTTTTTTGGAAGAAATGTAATCATTTAGATTAATTGACTAATCACCAACAACATAAACAACACTCTCTCTTTATTATCCCTTATTAGCATGATTTACACTTTTTGAATAGATTTTTTTCATAACAAATCTTAATAAAATAGACTGAGGGCACTGGCAACCTGAAATAACCCTAGATGGCTAAAAATGTCAGGGTGTAAGTAAAATAATCAATAGATTAATCGACAGAAAAATAGCCTTTCGTGGCAGCCCTAATGTTATTATTTTAATGTTTATGCTAATGAAAATTGCACAGCCCTGCGAGTGTTGTAGTTTTGTGGTTTTCAATATAAAACTTGGTGACATTATTTCAGTTTGTGTATCAGTACCTTTTGAACATTCATCCATTATCTGTAGCCGCTTATCCTGTCCTACTGGGTTGCAGGCAAGCTGGACCCTATCCCAGCTGACTATGGGCGAAAGGCGGGGTACACCCTGGACAAGTCGCCAAGTCATCGCAGGGCTAACATATAGACACAAACAACCATTCACACTCACATTCACACCTATGGTCAATTTAGGGCCACCAATTAGCCTAGGGTTAGGGTTCCTGCACGGATTGTCTGATGCCATCAAGGACAAGTTGGTATTGCGGGAACTGCCGTCAGACCTCTCCAGCCTCATGGACCTTGCCAACCGCATTGATGCTCTGATCCAGCAATGGAGGGGAGAGAAGAACTGCCCCAGATTCACCTCCTCTCTACCTCCCTCCATGTCCGTCAAACCCATGCAGGTAGACCAGGTTCAGGTGTCAGCGGAGGAACGACATCGCCGGCAGAGCACGGGGGCCTGCTTCTACTGCGGTCAGCTGAGACACATCTGCTGAGCCTGCCCACTAAAAGGACAAGCCCACCAGTGAATCAAGGGGCCCTGGTAGGCAACTCTCGGAACCAGTCCCCCGCTAATTGTCTGTTACTTCCTGTCATCATTATCCATGACAACCAGCATCACCACCTCCAGGCCCTCGTCAACTCAGGGGTGGATAGGAATCTGATCTGCTCTGCCACTGCCAAGCATCTGGGAATCCCACTACTTGCTCTTGATGTCCCTCTCACTGTCCTGACACTCAATGGCACTGGCTTGACCAGAATCACCCACCTTACCGCCCCGCTCACCCTAAGGATTTCCGGTAACCACTCAGAAACCATCCAGCTTCATGTCATGAACAACCCCCACATACCCATCGTCCTCGGATTGCCATGGTTAATGCAGCACAACCCCCACCTTAACTGGGCTGACAACACCATCCTAGGCTGGAGCCAGTCCTGCCTAGCTTCCTGTCTGAACTCCACTCTGCCTCCCGCCAAACCACCGCAACCTTCAGCCAGCGAGTTCCCCAACCTCTCTCATGTGCCTTTGGAATATCTGGATCTCAAACTTGTTTTCAGCAAGACCCGAGCAGTGTCCCTCCCTCCTCACAGACCCTATGACTATGGTATCGACCTCCTACCCGGGACAGCGCCACCCAAAGGATGACTCTACTCTCTCTCTCTCTCGTCGAAAGGCAAGCCATGGAGAAGTACATCTCCGAATCTTTGGCAGCTGGGATAATCCATCCTTCCTCTTCCCCAGCAGGGGTGGGATTCTTCGTGGAAAAGGACAAGTCGCTTTGCCCTTGCATTGACTATAGGGGTCTCAACGCTATCACAGTCAAGAACCGCTACCCACTACCACTCATGACCACAGCCTTTGAACTACTCCAGGGAGCCAAGGTATTCACCAAGCTAGATCTACGCAATGCATACCATCTTGTCAGGCTCAGGGAGGGGGATGAATGAAAGATGGCCTTTAACACCACCACTGGTCACTACGAGTACCTCGTGGTCCCTTTCGGCCTGATCACCGTGCCCGCAGTCTTCCAGGCACTCGTTAACAACATCTTAAGGGACTTCCTAAACATCTTTGTTTTTGTGTACCTGGATTACATCCTGATCTTCTCCCGCTCCCTGGAGGAACATATGGGTCATGTCCGGCAGGTCCTCCAGCGCCTGCTAGAGAACAAGTTGTTCGTCAAGGTAGAAAAGAGTGAATTTCACCAGAGCTCTGTCTTGTTTCTGGGATTCATCATCTCCTTGGCAAGGATCCAGATGGACCCCCTCAAGCTTGAGGCAGTTGCCGATTGGCCCACCCCATCTTCGAGACAAGAGCTCCAGCGCTTCCTAGGATTTGCCAACTTCTACAGGCGCTTCATTCGCAACTTCAGCACGGTGGCTGGACCTCTTTCAGCCCTGACCTTGTAATGGAAACTTCTAATAAACACTTCAGAACACTTGGCAGTTGTCTTTTCAGTTATTTATTATCGTAGATCATATAAAACAGGAAAGGAAAGAGAAGAAGAAGAGAAGACACCACTTCAGTGATGCCGAGAGTACGCGCACTCTGAGTTGTGTTTTAGTGGCTGTTATCTATTATACTCTAAAGGCATTTGCTTACTGCTCGCGTCTTCACGTGATTGGCTCAAGATTTTCTATGAAGCTTTGTTAAAGCGTGCACCTGGCGTGCTCTGGTATGTGCAGGCGGATGCGTAGTTAGGGAGAACTCTGGCACCCTGCTTATCACCACCAAGGCCACAGAAAGGTGGTTACAGCATGTGGAAAACTCTTCTCAGTACACTAGGCCACTTGAGCTCAACACACAGAAACACAGAGAATAGGAATGTTCATTCACTAAATTTCCTTCACATTTCCCCCCTTTTTATCCTACAGGATAATAATTGCTAAAGGAAAGAAATGTACACAATTTCAGTGGTAAGAGTTCTTGGAGAGATTCGACTTAACACATCATTGAGTGTACAGGGATAATGCTAAGGCTGTTTTGTAAGACATAGATGTCTTAAGTTAATGCTAGCAAGCTATATACATAGATCAGGAAACAATAGAACAGAAAAGCTACCACAAATGAGAGTGTTCTAAGTTAGGGCTAATTTCATATCAGCTGTGCTGATGTCAAACGGTGGGTTATAGTCTTTGTGTGGGTTTGGAGGCCAGTCAGGCAAGTCGTCTGGGTCTATTTTCACCATCTGGTAACCAATATTTGTCAGCTGCCTCTGAAACACAGACATACAACATAGCATCGCAATCACTAAACCCAGGACTGGTATGGTGGATGGAATCAGAGCCTTCCATCCACTAAACCAACGCCATCAATTGTCTTCGACTCCTCCATGTTCATCTGCTCGTAATTGTTCAGCAACCTTGCACATCTTGTTCAGTGCCTCAGTGATGTTACTGAGTTAACACTTGCCCTTCTTGATGTGTATTGGTGCTCAGAGGGCAGGCATGCCCTATCAGCCCTCGTCCCACCTCACCGGGACTTGGAGGAAACTCAAAATCCTAAGACTTATCTATCGGCTAGACACTGAAATACAGTACTCTTCCCTATTGAGGGTGCATGCGTGATTGATGTGATACTCGCACTATTCCATGCAGTGATGCCTTTCTTCCTCACGCACTTTACCAGCATCCGGGTCACTTAGGCCTTCCTTTTCCTCCTGCTCAGCCGGTTCAGGAACCCTCCTGCAGTGGCTAGCATGGATCCACATCACTCTGTCTGTGACCTTCACTGCTGTTGGGGTCATGAGCAGGACCTGGAATGGGCTATTCCACCATGGCTTGTTCCACTTGGTTCGTCGTAAGTCCCTCACCACTATCCAATCCCCTGGTTGTAGATCGTGCAGAGGTCCCTCAGCGGGCTTGGGAAGTGCTTCTTTTACCTGTTTGTGGATAGATTTCAAAGCAGAGGACAGCGTTGCACGGTAATTCAACATTGCATCACACAGTCTGATGTCCGTCAGTGTTCCTTGGGCTGGCCCTATCCCTGTGTTGGGTACTCGTCCAAACAGAATTTCAAATAGAATAGAATGCCTTTATTGTCACTATACACATGTACAATGAGATTAAAGCATCTCCAATAACAGTGCAAACAGCGTGTAGAGAGGGAGAGAGAAAGGAAGGGGGGAAGGGAAAAGAGAGAAGAAAAAAAAGGGGGGTAAGGTGCACAGTCTATGGTGTGTGTTGTGTTACACATTATGGAGTGAGGTACTGCACATAAAGTATTGCACAGTGACAGTCACATTGTAAATTATTGCACGAGAGAGTCACATAAGATAAAATATTACCCATTATGAATTATTGCAAGGTAAGGTAAGGTGCACAGGCTTGAGGTATATGTGCTGTGTGTAAGGTGCACAGTCCTGAGGTGCATGTGCTGTGTGTAAGGTGCACAGTCCTGAGGTGCATGTGCTGTGTGTAAGGTGCACAGTCCTGAGGTGCATGTGTTGCGTTTCACATTTTGGAGTGTGGTATTGCACATTTTAAAAGTATTGCATAGAGAGTCACCTTATAAAGTACTGCACATTTATAAATTAGTAAAATAGTAAAATAAAATAGACTATAAAGTCCGAGCATATCCGAGTTCAGGGCGGTTATGGCTTTTGGAAAGAAGCTGTTTTTTAATCTATTTGTCTTTGCCCTGATGCACCTGTAGCGCCTCCCTGAGGGCAACAGGTCAAACAGATCAAAGCCAGGGTGGGAGCGGTCCTTGACAATATTCTTAGCTCTGCTAAGGCAGCGGGAGGTGTAAATGTCCATCAGGGAGGGGAAAGGGCAGCCAATGATCCTCTGTGCTGCCTTAACTACCCTCTGGAGCCTCTCCCTGTCTACAGCAGTGCAGCTGCCGTACCATACTGTAATACAGTACGTCAGTATGCTCTCGATGGATGAGCGGTAGAAGGTCAGCAGCAGGTTGGAGCTTAAGTTGTACTTCCTGAGGACTCTCAGGAAGTGTAGCCACTGCTGAGCCTTCTTAATGACTGCTGTGATGTTCTCTGACCAGGAGATGTCGGCGGAGATGAGGACACAGAGAAACCAGAAGGTGTGGACCCTCTCCACATACTCGTTGTTAATGTAGAGGAGGGCTAGGTCGGTGCTGTGCTTCCTGAAGTTAACAATGAGCTCTTTGGTTTTCTTGGTGTTCAGAGCGAGGTTATTTTCTGAACACCAGGCTGCCAACTTCAGGACCTCCTCTCTGTAGGCTGCCTCGTCTCCCTTTGAGATGAGTCCGACCACTGTGGTGTCGTCAGCAAACTTGACGATAAGGTTGTTGTGGGTCGGACTACAGTCGTGGGTGTAGAGGCAATACAGGAGGGGGCTCAGCACACAGCCCTGTGGAGAGCCAGTGCTCAACGTGCGGGTGGAGGAGAAGTGGGGGCCAAGTCTCACAGTCTGGGGCTGGTTAGTAAGGAAGTCCTTTAACCAGGCACATGTGAGAGGGGGGAGGCCGAGAGTGTTCAGTTTACTAATAAGGATGTCCGGGATTATTGTATTAAAAGCTGAACTGTAATCCACAAAGAGTATGCGGACGTAGCTCTGCTGCTGCTCCAGGTGATTTAGCGCAGAGTGGAGAGCTACGGCAATGGCATCCTCTGTGGATCTGTTTGTGCGATATGCGAACTGGTAGGGGTCGAAGTCTGGGGGGAGGTGGTCCTTGATGTGCTGAAGAACTAGTCTCTCGAAGCACTTCATGAGTACCAGGGTGAGGGCCACAGGACGGTAATCATTCAGGCTGGTGACGGGAGACTTCTTCGGCACTGGGATTATTGTTGCAGATTTTAGGCAGGGCAGGATGACTGCCTGAGCCAGAGAGAGGTTAAAGATCCTGGTGAAGGTAGGGGCGAGCTGGTGGGTGCATGCTCTGAGCACCTTACCAGGTACACCATCTGGGCCGGCAGCTTTCTTGGGGTTCACTGCCAGGAGCACCCGTTTGACATCGTGCTCCTGTACAGTGAAAGGAGTGGTGTAGGAACTGTGTGGTGGTGGGGGCAGGGCAGGAGCAGATGAGTGCTGCTGAGATGTTTCGAAGCGAGCAAAGAAGCGATTTAGCTCCTCTGCTAGCGGCGCACTCCAGTCTCCTGTTGGTGCATCACAGTCTCTGAAGTTTGTGATGTCCTGAATGCCCCGCCACACCTCCCGTGTGTTGTTGCTGGACAGGTGGGACTCTATGCCCAGCCTGTGGTCCGCCTTGGCTTTATTTATTCCTCTTTTTAGATCAGCTCGAGCAGCTCTGTACGGAGCTCTATCACCTGACCTGAAGGCAGCATTGTGAGCCCTGAGGAGTGAGAGGACCTGGCTGGTCATCCAGGGTTTCTGGTTTGGGAAGACCTGGATGTTTTTATCCACCGTCACATTCCCGATGCAGAACATGATATAGTCCAGCACTGTTTCTGTGAATGTCTCCAGCTCCTGATGTTCAAATAAGTCCCAATCTGTCCATTTAAAGCAGTCCTGTAGTTTGGAGAGTGCGTTGTCAGGCCAGGTTGTGATAGTCCTTGTGGTGGGCCTGGCTCCGCGTCTGAGGGGGTGTAGGCTGGGGAGAGCAGGAGGGAAAGATGGTCTGACTGGCCGAGGTGGGGGAGGGGTATGGCTCTGTACGCATGCTTGATGTTAGAATAAACATGATCCAGAGTGTTCTCCCCTCTAGTAGAACACTTAACATGTTGGTAAAACTTCGGCAGTACAGTCTTCAAGTTGGCCTTATTAAAGTCTCCTGCGATTATGTGAACACTGTCAGGGTGGGCCTGCTGCTGTTTGTTAATGGTGTTCAGCAGGAGAGAGAGCGCTGTGTTTACAATGGCGTCAGGTGGAATATACACAGCTGTGATAATCACCACAGTTAGCTCTCTCGGTAGAAAAAAAGGCCGGCATCTTATAGACATGTACTCGAGGTCTGGGGAACAGTGTTTATCTATAATTGTTCCGTTGTTACACCAATTATCATGCACGTAAATACAGACCCCTCCCCCTCTGCTCTTACCGGAGTCCTCAGTCCTATCCCAGTGGAGCAGAGTGCGGCCTGCTAGCTGCAAACTAGCATCGGGTATTTCCGAATGAAGCCAGGTTTCGGTGATAATTAAAACACAGCAGTCCCAAACATAGCGATTTCCAGCGAGTTGTAATTCCAGATCATCCGTTTTATGCACCAGGGATCTAGCATTAGAGAGATACAGGCTCAGTAGAGGTGGCTTGTGTGGTTGTTTTCTTAGCCTTAGCATAGCACCGGAGGACCTGCAGCCCCGCTTCTGCTTCCTCTCCCTCCTCCGTCTGCGCCGCCTCCTAGACCCAACAACAATCCACGGAGAGCCCGGCAGTCTCGCTATGTCATCTGGGATGTTATGCGTGAAGAGAAAGTCGCTTGAAACAGATACCTGATGTTGGTTACCGATGGCTAAAAGTGTCTGGCGGGTGTACTGTATGTTTGCAGAACCGATGTTGCACAAACAAGCAAGAAATAAATACAAAAACAAACAAAAAAAAGAGCACTGAAAAGGAGAGCCATAAGCCGCTGCAACCACGCGCGCCGCCATCTTGGATAAATGGGCTTAACCCATGTTTAGGCCTAGTTTGCATCCTCATTTGTGTGAGTACTACAGGGAGGACCTTTGTCCATCCTAGCCCTGTTTTCTGCACAAGCTTCACTTAGTTTATTTTAAGGGACCCATTTTCCCTCTCTACTGATCCCGCACTGGCAGGATGGTAGGCACAATGTTGTTTTAGGTCTATCCCTAGGAATGCTCCTATTTATTTTAAGGGCTGCATTAACAAAGGGCGTTCCATTGTCACTTGAGGTTTTGCTAGGTATACCCCACCTAGGAATTATGTCTCTCAGGAGTGCTTTGACTATTGCCTCTGAGTCTTGTTTAGCTGTGGGGAATACAAACTTCAACCCATTGTGAAAACATGTTAACTATTACCAGGCAGTACCTTTTCCCTCACTAGGTGTCAGTTCAATGAAGTCCATTTGGAGATGATCAAACAGTTTGTCTGGTACACTATTGGGTGTGCTGCTTGAGTTAGTTTGATACCTTGACCTGCATTATGTTGTGCGCATATCAAGCATTGCTTGCAAAATTTCGCAGCATAATTTGAAAACCCCTTTGTGAACCATCTCTTCATTACTTCTGCTACCACCTCCCCCTTTTGACACATGGGTGAGCCCATGGGCCAATTTTGCATAGAAAGGGAACATGTGTTTTGGTAGACAGGGACGGCCTGAGGGACAAACCTAGACCAAGTTTGCAAAGATACAGCCGGCCTGTTTCCAGACTCGTCTCTCATCCTGGGTGACAGTGCTCTGAAGGTCTGCTAGCTGTAAACAGGGGGTAGAAACCTGAGGAAAAGCAAGGTTAGAGGGTGAACTGGAAGTTGAGGCTGCACACTTAGCTGCCGCGTCTGCCCTGACATTTCCTTGAGACACAAGATCAGTATTGTTAGTATGGGCAGCACACTTACACACAGCAATGGCTTTAGGGAGCAGAATAGCATCCAACAACTCAGAGACCAGTTTATGATGTGCAATGGGAGATCCTGTGCTAGTGAGAAAATTGTTTCCAAATGGTGCCAAAATCGTGCACAATGCCAAATGTGTATCTGCTGTCTGTAAAAATATTGACAGATTGCCCTGCAGCCAATTTGTATGCCTCGATAAGGGCGCAGAGCTCTGCGGCCTGCGCCAACAGGTTTGAGGACAGACACGATGCCTTGAGGACCTCGTGATCTGAGACTAGGGCAAAACCTACTTTGCTCTTTCCCGTCTCTGGAGGCTGAACCATCCACATAGAGGACCATGTCTGGATTTTCCAAAGGGTGACTCTAAGTCTACCCTGGGGGAACAAAAATCATTAGTGAAAGCAACACAGTCATGTGGTTCTCCATCGTCCTCTGTAGGGAGAAGAGAAGCAGAGTTCAGAACAGAACAATGTTTCACAATGATGTTAAAGGTCCCATGGCATGGTGGTTTGTTGATGCTTTAAACGGGCTCGTGGAGGCTTCCGGATGTTATATCCGCAGCCTTTCTCGAAATGAACCCTCGGCACGTAAATATAGCCTCCTGGGAGAAAGCCCCATTTCAGCGCTTTTCCCAGTGCGTCGTTTTGCTAATGAGAAGCAGGAGGCGGGGAAGGGTAGAGGGTGGGGGCGGGCCATGGGGGGAGGGGGAGGGGCTTGACCAAGCTGCGGCCATGCTAGCTGTGTGTGAACAGTAGCAATGGCAATACTGATACTGATCTACATACTGACAGAAAATTATGGACACACAAAAATAAATATGAGAAATACATAAACATAAGAAGAAATGACCACTAATCAGGTTCCTTCACAAGTCTAAATAAGGGAGTGGGAAAATGTGTGTACAACACTAGTAGTATAGTATAGTAGTATAGTGTTTGCGTGCACGCACATACTCACTGCTATCAGCGCCTGTAGCCACGCTGCTAAGACAAAACCCCGTTCTCCCTCGGACTCCTTTCGTAAACTCAACGTGACAGAGAACAGAGACTGAGAGTGTTCGGAGTGGTAGTTTACGAATGTATAATACCCTAGGCTTGAACACGCACTCCATAACCAAAGAGGATAGAAGCAGCAACTACAGCAACATATCGCTTATCCAACAGAAGACATGCATTGCGGAGCAATAGTCAAACATAAGCTCATAAGTTACAGTCAATTTCCAGACTAAACTCAGTTTAACAGAGCATGCTGCATGCTCTTTAGTTTTGTA
The DNA here is from genome assembly GCF_027579695.1 of Neoarius graeffei. Classification (NCBI taxonomy): domain Eukaryota; kingdom Metazoa; phylum Chordata; class Actinopteri; order Siluriformes; family Ariidae; genus Neoarius; species Neoarius graeffei. The sequence goes on along the minus strand of NC_083573.1, from coordinate 58,279,167 downwards.
GCGCAGATTACCTGGCTAACTGCAGGAAGCGGTTAGCTGCACAGCTAATGTAGCCATTGCTAGGCTAACGCACCGATTTTAAAACATGGCAAAACGACCAGTTATACATTAACTTGTTCAGTGTTTGTTGCTGATGCGGCAGGGATGCTTGGTACGGACCCAGGCTTCAGTGACAGTTGATGTGCAAAACCTGCCCTGTACTGTCCCAAGTTGTGGAAACATTCCTCAGGAAAATGCTTCCGACAAACATACACCGTCTTAGGTAGACTCGACGGCGTATTATTGAAGTAAATAAAATTAAGCCACTGTGTCTTCAGGGGCTCTCCCGTCGGCAGTAAAAACAGACTCTTTTCTGTGTTGTCACATCCATGTACAGCGCAATTTCCATGTTTCGCTTGCTTAGGTGATGCCATGTTGTTGTGTCCTCTATGGTCTCCTCACTACAACTGGGCGGGCAATCCATACAGTGGGTGGGAATCCAGAGGGGGGGCGTGGGGATCATCTCCCTTGCTGATGTAGTAAAGGGAAGAGCTTATCAACACGCCGTTTTGACGCGCCATTCTCAAATGTTGGGCAAACCATAGTTTGGTTTACACATTATGAAATTTCTAGCCACTGGTCAGAGGAACTCATTTTAACGTTAAAAAAACCTCAGAAAGTGAAAATTTCATGCCATGGGACCTTTAAGCATATCAAGTATGACAGTGTTATACTTTAACCATCTCTGTGCTGACAAATGTGACGTCTTTTTCTCCAACAGAAGCAGGGAGACAGCATGTGGGACCAAAAGGGTGAGGTTAGAATACCCCACAATATTTCTGGAAGCAGTTACCACCTTTTCAGCTGCAGCAACTGCATGCAGGCAAACAGGAAGTCCAGCCGCCACTGGGTCCAGTTTGCTGGAGAACTAGGCTATAGGTCTTAATCTATCCTCATGCTTCTGCAAAAGAACAGAGGTCATGAAACCCTTCTTTTCATCTACAGTTTGAAAAAATGGTTTATTGGGGTTAGGCAATCCCAGAGTGGGTGTGGTCTGCAGAGCGCTCTTTAGGGACATCAGGTGTGCGTGGAACAACTGCAGCATTGACTGCTTGCAGATCTTGGACAAACCTCCACTCATCAGGCTGGGACGGTTTTCTTGCCTTCTTTACTGGGAAAATAGGAGTGCACACTGGAGAGTTCTGGCAAGGGACAATTACACCTGCCTTCAGCAATGAATCAAAGACCGGTCTTATACCTGTGATTGCTTCTGGTTTGAGTGGGTACTGGGTCTGTCTAAGCCTGAAATCTGATTTGGGAGTGATCACCACTGGTTCAGCATTCTTTATTAGGCCTACATCATGTTTACCCTTCGCCCAAACGGAATTTGGAACTCCCGCCAATTTGGGGTGTACCTCTGCTGGAGTTATGCCTATGGAAACAGAGACAAATAGGCCACTATGGCCGGGGTCCCCAGGACCCTGGTCATCAGTGGCTAATATTACGCTGCACTTAACATGCGCACACACACAGCATGACTTTGTTTGTAGACCCCAAGCTTTTGGCAAAACAACACACTAGGGTCCTCTGTTTGGGACCATTCATTGCCATTGACTGCACACTTCTTGACCCATTTCCCCACATCTTTCCAATGGGTGGCTCGTGGCTTTGCTAACAAGACATGGGGTATAGAATTAACGATGTCAAAGAAATCATGCTGGCAGCAGCCGACCTCGGAGTCCTCTGACATGAGGCTGTGCATTACATTTTGAGAACACTGCAATGAACATTGATGCAGCTGTTCAGACGAGTAAAATGGACCTACACAGCGCAATAATGTTTAGACCAATATGTAGTTTTGAGGGTCAATCTTTCACGTGCATGGGGGTCTGCAAACCAAGTCTTTCAAACTCTACATCTTGCCCTTGGTGAAAATGTGCTGTGCAGTGCAATGCAAATCTTCCTCTTTCATATAATCTGTGTCAACTGATGAGGTGTTCAAGTATGTGAGCTGTACAAGGTGTTTGGGAGTTTGTGTGAGTTGATCTGAGCAGAGCCGCTAGACATACACATACAGGGGGCTTCCAAGACCATACTGCACACCGCACATTTTACTTACTTCAATAGTTAGTCCATCTGAAGTGGATGTGAGATTTACTCCTAATTTGCACATTAAATCGTGTGCTAACAAATTTACTGGACATGTATGTGAGATGAGGAATGAGTGGGACGTAACTATTCCTCCCTCGCTTTTACACGGGAGGTTGACTGAGAGTTTCGGTTACAGGTCATCCTGAGATGCCCATCGTCTGAATAGAATTTGAGCTGAGCGGTGGGTCTACTGGAAGTACCCCATGTTGTATGACTGAGTGTCCCACTTCAGAATCTACTAAAAAGGTTAACACATGCCCACATACAGTGAGGGGCATACAAGGGAGTTTACTGTAGAGAAGGGAGTAGTTGTGTATTTTAACAAACTTAAAGGGGAACAGAGGGCAATATAGAGTAAATATAACAATAAAACACACATTAACAAACCTTATTCAAGACTTACAAAAGTTTTTTGTTCTAAGGTTGGAAAGTTATAGTGTTTTGAAAGTAGCTTGAGCAAACTATTTCTGCAGTTTGAACAGCCCGTCATGATATTAATTTTATCCAATCAGAATGCACGTTCATTTTCTCTGCGTAACACTCATGACATATGTATGTGCCCAGTTGTGTTGGCTCATTGAGGTTGGGACTAGCACGTGTGAATCGGAAAGTAGGATGAATTGTAAGTGATCGGCTACACAATGCCACAGTGTGTTGCTTTCGGGTGTAATAACAGGACCGATGGAAAGCATAACGATCCTCCAGACGTGTCTTTTGCGGGATCTCTTCGTATGATTCGACAGAGCTGTCGCTTTCACTTGATGCGCCCGATGCCATGATTACACGCTTCTCTCCTAGTGCAGTGGGTAGGGCTGACGTCACGGTCTTTTAAAAATGGCGACTCTTGTGCCGTTTAGCGTACCGACTATTATATTTACAATTACCAAGATATTTCGTTGTTTTCTAGTATATAAATTTGATAGAATACTTAAGAATACGTTACTTTGTCACATCAGCAACTGTATATATTATATTTGGTACCCCTTTAATGCAACTTCAGGTGTATCTATTTGGACTGGTGTATCGGGCGTTTCTGTGTAGTCTTGCTGTTGCATGCAGGTGCTGCTACTAATGTGTTTAACATTATGTGAATGTTCCTCTGTGTGTGTGTGTGTGTGTGTGTGTGTGTGTGTGTTTGAGTTACCTCCCCTGTTCTCTGTGCGGGGCCTGTTCCCGGAGTCCGCCCGTCAGTCTGCTTTGTTGTACTCCTCATGGGGCCTCTGTTTGCTACTGTGGAGACAATCTCAAGCAATGTGTCCCTTCTGATTGCAGTTGTAGCAGGTTGCACCTTTTTATCCAGGACTGGTCACCCCAGGTTGTCCTGTCTCGGCCCCTACCTCGACCTCTTCCTCTTTGTCCAGGCTGAGCAGTCTGGAGAAGAGCGAGAGTGGCGGTGTGTAGGTTTGGTCTCTTTGTGTTGACTTTGTCTTCTTCTCTTTCAGCAGCCTTTCTGCATGCACAGCATACTGCTCGATCTTGGTGAGGCTCAGGAGTGCCCTCCACTGCAGCCAGGGTCACGGGCCTGGTCAGGCCACTGTGTTTCTCGTGTGCGGCAGTGAGACAAGTGAGAAACACTGACACCACTTCACCATCTTCTTGCTTACACATACTGATCTTAGTCATCTCTATGTTCAAGGGAAAAGCTTCGATCAGACGAGCACAGAGAGCAGTGAGGGTATTTCTGTACTCACTATTGCCATCCACTGGTCAGCTTCTGGCCACTCTCTGGAAACCTTGTTCCAATCTATACCCATCTTGGTCATGATTAGGCGGCAAAGTTCATGGGTGGTCGGTTGGAATTCTCTGCAAAACATCAACAGTTCGTTACCAAATCTCTTTCCTCCTACCTCTCTCACATTGGGAAGAGAAGCCATGCTTTCCTTGAGATCAGCTGTCATCCAGGGTCTGTGGACTAGAAGCACACTGTCAGCTCCAGCCACTTCCACCATTGGAAGATGAAGAACTTCAGACTTTAGGTTATGGCCTTGTGGACCCACTGGTGATGTGGTCAGGTCCAGGAGGGTGTCTCTTCCGTCGCCATATGCAAGACCGGATCTCATGTGTGATGGAGAAGCGCTGACGCTGGAGGTGGCTGGTAGGCTGGGAGAGATTCCAGAGGCTCAGGTTTTTTTGTTTTGTTTCGACTTCTTCTCCCCCTTTCTGTGGGTGAGGCACTTGTGGGAGTGATGCTCCGCCTTGCTGAGGAGGCAGTGTGTGTCGGGGTGGTGGGGCAGACTCCAGGTCAGGGTCCATCTGAAATTTCAAACACTAAGAAGAGGGTGAGAGCCCTGCCTGTTGTTTCTCTCTTTTGTACTCTCTCTTAAGTGTTTCTTCTTTCCATGCAGAAAACGCCCTCCAGTCCCCTAAGAACTTAACATTATCTGCAGACTCTTCTTTTTCCTTCCGTTTCAACTTTTCTTATAACTGTTCTATCTGCCTGGGACTAAAACTGCCCTTGGAATCCTAAGTCCTTTACCCATATGTCAAACTGTGCCAAATAATCCCCACCATATGAGGTTTTCATAAACTGGATGTTTGGGCTGTCATAAGAACACCCAATTCTTATTATAGCACATGTAGCCTCAGGCTTACTTACTTTTTTTCTTTTCTTTCCCTAACTTACCGTTTCTGTTCCCCATTGTACACTGTTATATCAATAGGTTATGACAACAATGGCTGAGTTTTTATCAGGATCACAAGAAGAACAAGTTGGACTATGTCCAAAAATGTGACACAATAATCCTTTAGGTGTGTTCTTATTAGTAAACAATTTATCTGACATTTGCCTTAAACTAAAGTAGATATCATTTAGCACAACAACCTCAAAGACAACTCAAATCAAATCAAATCAAGTTTATTTGTACAGCGCTTTTAACAATAAACATTGTCGCAAAGCAGCTTTACAGAATTTGAACGACTTAAAACATGAGCTAATTTTATCCCTAATCTATCCCCAATGAGCAAGCCTGTGGCGACGGTGGCAAGGAAAAACTCCCCCAGACGACATGAGGAAGAAACCTCGAGAGGAACCAGACTCAAAAGGGAACCCATCCTCATTTGGGCAACAACAGACAGCCTGACTATAATATTAACAGTTTTAACAGGTATAACCCTCAACTGTCCTCATGGGGCCGTCCTTCACAGGAGTGGGGCGATAATATACTCATGCATAACTCACGCATGTCTACAAAATCTATTTCTGTTTCAGAATTTGGAGGAGGACAGTATTCTGTTAATTCATCAATATTTTGCATGCACACTGGTGTGTCTTGGCGACTTCGTGATAGAGCCTCTCTATCCCGTTCCTATGACGGGCCAGTTCACACAGAACAAAGGGAACAAGATTCAATTCTCTCCCAGTTACGAATCGCTGAACATGAATCTGTCAAAACACGCACCCGTACTTCCCTTGCTCAAGTAGGTGGGCCATTACCCAGTAGTCACTTAGGCTGATTTTCTCTTACACAACCCAATAAACTACTCGTGGTTTATTGTCTCAAAATTGTGTTTTATCCGTTTCAGCAAACATATTGATGGTACCACAGCTTAGCAGTCCTCCTAGGCTCAGACAAACTTCTGTCCATCTCTTATATCAGTCTTCGTTGACTGGGACAATCTCTGTCCATCTCTTTCATCAGTCTTCATTGACTAGGACAAATCTCTGTCCGTCTCTTGTATCAGTCTTTAAATACTGTTTCCACTAATTTCTTTCCACAAGAATGCAAAGTTATCACTTACTGGTTCGGTGAGCCCTGACGGTCTGGTCTCTCGTTCGAGTTCTCAGCTCCGCACCATAGCCTTGGGAGTGTTCTGTCGTCCAAGGATCAGACACATAGGGCCCACCCAGGGACACCAAATTGTAATTGAAACTTCTAATAAACACTTCAGAATGCTTAGCAGTTGTCTTTTCAGTTATTTATTATAGTAGATCATATAAAACAGGAAAGGAAAGAGAAGAAGACACCACTTCAGTGATGCCAAGAGTACATGCACTCTGAGTTGTGTTTTAGTGGCTGTTATCTATTATACTCTAAAGGCATTCGCGTACTGCTCGCGTCTTCACGTGATTGGCTCAAGATTTTCTATGAAGCTTTGTTAAAGCGTGCACCCTCAGTCTAAATTCCATGTCGTAAATTCCAGAGGCAAACACTTTCACGTCTCTACAACAAATTGTGCAGTTGGCATACTCAGCACCCATTTTGGAAGTGATAATTATTCCATTGAATGTTTGTCCATTCGGGAAGAAAGCGACCTCCAGTTTTAGATGTTTTGAGTTTTTTCTTCGGTGGTGCCGACATCTTGACCTGTCTATTGTTACACTACATGTGCTGTTATTTCCCGCTCGGTGTGCAGGAAAATCACAATTGCGCATGCTCAGACATTCGGAATGGCTTGTTGGTACTAGTGGAAGTACCGGTTGGGTAATTCTAAATGGTATTTCATGACGATTTTTTTGATGGTAATAAATCAAAATAATTTTAAGGTGAAAATGTAGAAAAATCTGTAGTTGAATACCACTACGCCCGTACCATTTTTAAAATGCCAAAATCCATAGGGAATACGGGAAATCCGTAGGGGTTGACATGTATGAGCTGACTACGGGCGAGAGGCGGGGTACACCCTGGACAAGTCGCCAGGTCATCACAGGGCTGACACATAGACACAGACAACCATTCACACTCACGGTCAATTTAGAGTCACCAGTTAACCTAACCTGCATGTCTTTGGGGGAAACCGGAGCACCCGGAGGAAACCCATGCAGACATGAGGAGAACATGCAAACTCTGCACAGAAAGGCCCACGCCGGCCACGGGGCTCGAACCCGGACCTTCTTGCTGTGAGGCGACAGCACTAACCACTACACCACTGTGCCACCCGCACACAACACATTGGTGCATTTATTTTTATTGTTATTTTACTTTCCTTTTTTTATTTCTGTTCATCAGTTGATTGAGCACTTTATAAGTATTTGTGTCTTCTCAAACTTATGTGATTCACTTCACACTGGGCTGACTTCTTTATTTTATAAATGAAGTAAATGGATAGTACCTACAGCCAGCTACAGTTCTTTCTAATATTTTATTTCAGTTCATACTCTGTAGGAACACCGTGCTCCAATTTTCATACAGCCATTCAACACATAGTTCCAGAGCAACAGAATATATAATTAAAGAAATCAGTGAAACAGTGCTTAGAAAAATTGCAGAGAGTGGGAATTTTACGTGTTCCTATTTCTGTGAAAGACTTTAGTTTTACTTTGTTACCAAGAAAACTCAAAGGTGCAATAAACAGTATGACTGTCTAAACTGTCGACAATATGCTCTTTTTTCCACTTCTTGAAATTTAGTTTGTCATGATGACTTGCTTAGTGTGTGAGAAAGAGAGCTCATTTGTAGTTAGTCTGAGCTCGCCATCTCTCAAGCCTGAGTTGATGGAGTAATTCGTACCTGTGATGTGCTTGAGAAAGCTATTGTGCTGTGCTGATGGATGGAGTTTCTCAAAGCAATGGGGTCTGGCCATTTGGAGGCCTTAAATCAATCTGCTTATTTGTGTCTCTGTCAGGTTGATCATCGAAAAGTGCAGTTGAAAGGCTGGAGGATGACGGGCCTCCATGCTGAACAGTACATTTTCATTAAAATGCCCACTGTATCTTGTCAAAGAACTAAGCTCTCTGTAGCTGCTTGTATCTGTCGAAATGATCGGAGCTCTTCATGCTTTTACTACTCTGTGTCCTAAATCAATTTCGTATTTCTTCAGCCACAAATTGACTTGAAAGAGAACTGTGAAACTGTTTGAAAATCATGCTGCAAAAGGAAAGGTCTAAAAATCATTGCCAACATTTTGAAACTAGAGATTTTTTTTTTTATTTTATGAGTTAAGTGAATTGGCAAGTGTCTTAATGTACTCTTTAATGGACTGATGTCTAGCAAAATATTTTATCGAGAACAGTACAGTTATTGCAAAGAGAACTAAAAACCCTTCAAAATCACAGTGAGATGGTTTTTGCCACCTTCTTTTAAGGTGCCAGAGAAGCTTCTTGAAAATTATGAGTTAGTATTGAACATGTGACAGTGGTGAGTTACTATGTCATAAACTGAAAGGACCTATTATGTTCAATATGCAGATATGGCTTCATTCAGTTTAACCAGGGTCTCATTGTTATTTGGCTAATGATAAAATGATACAGTAGTGTCAAAGTGGGCTAATTTTATTTATAAATGCAATGTGGTGCCTGAGAGCAAAGTAGAAAGTAGGAGTCAAACAGGTAAAACTTTATTTTACTCACCAATGGATGAAAAGTGGAAGCACGGTGGTGTAGTGGTTAGCACTGTCGCCTCACAGCAAGAAGGTTCTAGGTCCGAGCCCCGTGGTCGATGGGGCCTTTCTGTGTGGAGTTTGCATGTTCTCCCCGTGTCTGAGTGGGTTTCCTCCGGGTGCTCCGGTTTCCCCCACAGTCCAAAGACATGCAGGTTAGGCTAATTGATGGCTCTAAATTGACCGTAGGCGTGAATGTGAGTGTGAACGGTTGTTTATCTCCAATGCGATAACCTGGTGACTTGTCAAGGGTGTACCCTGCCTCTCACCCATAACCAGCTGGGATAGGCTCCAGCTTGCCTGCAACCGTGTATGACAGGATAAGCGGCTACAGATAATGGATGGATGGAAAGTGTGGCTTAAAGAAATAACTGCTGGATAGTTTCTTTAGTTCGCCATTTTCACTTCATAAATAGCAAAATAATACCATACTGATCTGCAGTGTTTCCAATTTCACAGCATTTGTGATATTTGTAGTACATAAAGTATCAGTCAAAGTTTGTACAAAATTTTCCACATTGTAGAACAATACTCATCTCATCTCATTATCTGTAGCCGCTTTATCCTTCTACAGGGTCGCAGGCAAGCTGGAGCCTATCCCAGCTGACTACGGGCGAGAGGCGGGGTACACCCTGGACAAGTCGCCAGGTCATCACAGGGCTGACACATAGACACAGACAACCATTCACACTCACATTCACACCTACGCTCAATTTAGAGTCACCAGTTAACCTAACCTGCATGTCTTTGGACTGTGGGGGAAACCGGAGCACCCGGAGGAAGGACACGGGGAGAACATGCAAACTCCACACAGAAAGGCCCTCGCCGGCCCCGGGGCTCGAACCCAGGACCTTCTTGCTGTGAGGCGACAGCGCTAACCACTACACCACCGTGCCACCCCAGAACAATACTCAAGACATCAAAACTATTAAATAACATTTGGAACAGATATGGAATTATGTGGTAAACAAAAAAAGTGTTAAGCAAAATGTTTCCTACTTTAGATTCTTCAAAGCAACCACTGTTTACCTTGATGACGCTTTGCACACTACTGGCATTATCTTAACCAGCTTCATGAGATAATCACCTGGAATGCTTTTCAATTAACATGTGTACCTCATCAAAAGTTAATTAGTGCGATTTCTTGCCTTCTTAATGTGTTTGAGATCAAACTGTAAATAGTAAATAATAAAAATACAGTAAATGGCCCTATTGCACAACTGTAGTAATCCATATTATGTCAGAAACAACAGTCCATTATTACTTTAAGACATGACAGTTAATCAATCCAGAAATAATTGAATAAAACATTGTTGATGAGATGACACAGGCACATATTGCACATAATAAACACTGGGCAGTCAAATTTATTTCAAGCTAGTATACAAAGCTGCAAGCTTTAAGGGGTTATTTGGAGTGAGATAGACAAAGACTAACCAAATATTTGAGTGAGAAATACATTTATTTGTATGCTAGCCTGAGATGGGACTGAGGTTTGATGATTTTTGTCCAGGAAATCTCAAATTTCCATGAGACAGGGATAACACTGGTAAAGTTACAGCCTATGTTGCAATCTTTCATAAACAACACTGGCAGGGATGTTCAGTTCTGCTATCGATTGTCATGGTTTTCCTGTTAGCCAAGAAACAGATCACCACGTACTGTAGGTCTTGAAGTAAACATTCATCTCATCTCATCTCATTATCTCTAGCCGCTTTATCCTTCTACAGGGTCGCAGGCAAGCTGGAGCCTATCCCAGCTGACTATGGGCGAAAGGCGGGGTACACCCTGGACAAGTCGCCAGGTCATCACAGGGCTGACACATAGACACAGACAACCATTCGCACTCACATTCACACCTACGGTCAATTTAGAGTCACCAGTTAACCTAACCTGCATGTCTTTGGACTGTGGGGGAAACCGGAGCACCCGGAGGAAACCCACGCGGACACGGGGAGAACATGCAAACTCCACACAGAAAGGCCCTCGCCGGCCCCGGGGCTCGAACCCAGGACCTTCTTGCTGTGAGGCGACAGCGCTAACCACTACACCACCGTGCCGCCGTAAACATTCATGTTCACTTTATTTATTTATTTATTTATTTATTTATTTTTTGCCATGAGGCAGTAAAAATTTGCGCAAGTATTGCACACACATCTCAGACGAGTAGTATGCTAAGCTAACATAACCAGAACCATAGTCAATATTGCTGCTAACACAGACATATCTAATACTGAGGGATGCTAATGGACAAAGAACAGCTAGTCAGCTAAGTTAATCTTATAAAACTTTAAGATTAACGCACCACCAGATGTACATAATGGTATAACTGGCGAATTGGCCTGGAGATGAGATGCAAGACAAGCCATTCTCCCTATTACAAGTCAATGTACCATTAAAACCATTTTGAAGCTGATATTTTAAAGTAAAATTCCTGCATAATGCTGCTTTTAATGCAGCTTTACAGACTAATGATTTCAATCAGTGTGTTAATTAAATTTTTATGTATTGTTTTCTGTCTGATCTGTCTATCTTCAGAATCAATAAAGCGTAGAACTGAATTAAAGATTGCAGTCAGAGACCAAACTACTGTTTTACCCTAAAGGGAAGTGAGACAGTCCAAGCAATCTACAATGCTACAAGTGCTATTAAATGTCCCTATAATTTGTCAACATCCCATTTTGTCTCTCAGACATTCTATCCTAAGCTACGGTAAGTGATTGCTTATAACTCTGTTACTCCATCTTTGTCTGGAGTGCAGTGAGTTTCTCAATGTGTAGGTGGTGCATCTTTGTGTCAAAGCAGGACTTTTGGCATGCGCATATGGATTATGTAATCTGCATACAACCCCGATTCCAAAAAAGTTGGGACAAAGTACAAATTGTAAATAAAAACGGAATGCGATGATGTGCAAGTTTCAAAATTCCATATTTTATTCAGAATAGAACATAGATGACATATCAAATGATTAAACTGAGAAAATGTATCATTTAAAGAGAAAAATTAGGTGATTTTAAATTTCATGACAACACATCTCAAAAGTTGGGACAAGGTCATGTTTACCACTGTGAGACATCCCCTTTTCTCTTTACAACAGTCTGTAAATGTCTGGGGACTGAGGAGACAAGTTGCTCAAGTTTAGGGATAGGAATGTTAACCCATTCTCGTCTAATGTAGGATTCTAGTTGCTCAACTGTCTTAGGTCTTTTTTGTCGTATCTTCCGTTTTATGATGCGCCAAATGTTTTCTATGGGTGAAAGATCTGGACTGCAGGCTGGCCAGTTCAGTACCCGGACCCTTCTTCTACGCAGCCATGATGCTGTAATTGATGCAGTATGTGGTTTGGCATTGTCATGTTGGAAAATGCAAGGTCTTCCCTGAAAGAGACGTCGTCTGGATGGGAGCATACAGTATGTTGCTCTAGAACCTGGATATACCTTTCAGCATTGGTGTCTTTCCAGATGTGTAAGCTGCCCAAGCCACACGCACTAATGCAACCCCATACCATCAGAGATGCAGGCTTCTGAACTGAGTACTGATAACAACTTGGGTCGTCCTTCTCCTCTTTAGTCCGAATGACACGGCGTCCCTGATTTCCATAAAGAACTTCAAATTTTGATTCGTCTGACCACAGAACAGTTTTCCACTTTGCCACAGTCCATTTTAAATGAGCCTTGGCCCAGAGAAGACGTCTGCGCTTCTGGATCATGTTTAGATACGGCTTCTTCTTTGAACTATAGAGTTTTAGCTGGCAACGGCGGATGGCACGGTGAATTGTGTTCACAGATAATGTTCTCTGGAAATATTCCTGAGCCCATTTTGTGATTTCCAATACAGAAGCATGCCTGTATGTGATGCAGTGCCGTCTAAGGGCCCGAAGATCACGGGCACCCAGTATGGTTTTCCGGCCTTGACCCTTACGCACAGAGATTCTTCCAGATTCTCTGAATCTTTTGATGATATTATGCACTGTAAATGATATGTTCAAACTCTTTGCAATTTTACACTGTCGAACTCCTTTCTGATATTGCTCCACTATTTGTCAGTGCAGAATTGGGGGATTGGTGATCCTCTTCCCATCTTTACTTCTGAGAGCCGCTGCCACTCCAAGATGCTCTTTTTATACCCAGTCATGTTAATGACCTATTGCCAATTGACCTAATGAGTTGCAATTTGATCCTCCAGCTGTTCCTTTTTTGTACCTTTAACTTTTCCAGCCTTTTATTGCCCCTGTCCCAACTTTTTTGAGATGTGTTGCTGTCATGAAATTTCAAATGAGCCAATATTTGGCATGAAATTTCAAAATGTCTCACTTTCGACATTTGATATGTTGTCTATGTTCTATTGTGAATACAATATCAGTTTTTGAGATTTGTAAATTATTGCATTCTGTTTTTATTTACAATTTGTACTTTTGTCCCAACTTTTTTGGAATCGGGGTTGTACATGTCAGTACATATTCCACATAACACAAGGCAAGGTTGAAATTTAGATACATGAATTTTAGCTGAAGTAGAGGGTGAAAACGCAAAACAGGGATGTTATAGGAAAGCAATGAATGATGGAAAGGCCATAGTTCTCCCAAGTTGATTATTTTTCTCTAACACTTCCTGAAGTGCTTTATTCCTCTTATTGAGGTATTTCACCTGACGTCACAGGGTCACGTGACGCCCCGGTGTCCGCCATTTTGAATGTCAAGCTACATACTAACGCTGCAGACAGAGAGGGAGAACCGGCTTGAAAAAAAACGTGTTACAGACACCTAGAATAGATTAATTTGTCAGTAAGCACTCTATAAATAACCATGGTGTTTGCTTGTTGTGCTGTGGGCTGCCACAACAGACAGGGACCGCGTGCAGGACGCTCCTTTTACCGGTTTCTAGTGATGGGAATTTCGGCTCTTTTTCGGGAGCCGGCTCTTTTGGCTCTTCTTACTATAAGGAGCCGGCTCTTTCGGCTCCCAAATGGCTCCTGAGATTTTATTTTTGATTTAATTGCTGCAATTAACTAGTTAATTAATTACATTATTTATATTTTATCAATAGGATGTTTTCCATTTTATTTTTTAGTTTTTGTAGCCATTGTAAAGCTTTGTAAAGTATAGCAGTGTAACAATGTTCTAGCTATAGAAATAAAACTTACCAATTAATAAATTATTTTCTCAAACATAATGCAAAACTGTGTTATATTACCAATATAAAATACACAGCTGATTTTCCCCTCCTCAGGTGCCTCACAGACTCCTCTCCCCTGCGCTCCACAGCTTTAAGCATTACACCAATTTTCGTATTTTCGCAGCTGTGAATGACATCAACCAGAAAAAGTAGGCGTACACCATGCTACTTTTTTTCCTTTGAATGGTAATAGACAACACAAAGACGCAATCAGACAGCAACTTTTTTGTGAAAGTCTCTCTATCTCTGAGGCACCTAAGGACAAAAAACTACTGTAATTCGGCTCCCCAACTCGGCTCCCACCGAAGAGCCGGCTCCCGTCGTTCACTTCAAAGAGCCGGCTCTTTGAACCAGATCGTTCGCGACCGACACATCACTACCGGTTTCCTACTGACCCAGACAAGAGGGATTACAGCTGTGAAAAGACAGGATTGGGAGCCAACAGAGTACTCCAGACTTTGCAGTGATCATTTCATTTCAGGTTAGTTTATCAGTTAACGCAATTTTGATAAAATATATAGCAAAAAGTAAATGGGTCAGTGTTTGTTAACCCATCTGAGCAGTGAAACAAGGCAGTGTTAATTTGTCTAGGGTTGCATGTAGCAGACATCAGACAAAAAACGCAATAACAGAGGCTAGAAAGAAATGGGACACAGAAATAAACAGGGAAATTAAGTAAAAAGAAAGAAAGAGAAAAAAAAGAAAAAAAAGAGCGCGGATCTCCAAACACATGAGAAGCCTATCTTACGCACATATCACGCGGACTCCACACACGCATCGCGTCTGAAGTCATAACTCATCAGGGGAAATCGTGTCTGCATTGGCATGTTCAAAAAACAACCTCGCGTCAACAATGATACCACACGCAAGAAAAAAAAAAAAACAGTCAGGCTACTCAACAACCAACCTGGCAGCAGCAGTCGTTGTCATGTAAACACAACACTTCGGATATGCAAATGCTTCCCGTTACACACGATTGCTATGTCAATAAACATCATTTTGCCAATATTTTAGAGACCCCCCAACATTTCCCAAATCATGTTTTCAAAGGATCTCATGTCTGTTTCAGGGGATCTCGGATCCCCCGAGTAACAAGACAGTGTTGTGAACATAGCCTACCTTGTACCGTTTCAAACTGCTGGGGTCATCCTTCATCAAACTGTTGACTTCTGTCGACAACCTTGGCTCCATACCAAGGCTGGGTACAGTGTTTGTGATAAAAGACAGATCCAATTTAACACGAATCACAGCTTACTTTCTTGTTAAAATGTGCAAAGGTCTCCACCATCTCATACCGCCTTGCACTGAAGGACTTAAGCGTGCCGTCCAAAATGGCTGCATCACGTGACTTGGTCACATGGGTGAAATACCTCAATACCACAAGAGTTTGCCATTGTTAGGAATTATATTGCTTTGTACATTGTGCTTTACTTTGTACTTTTTATGTTTGTAGGTTTTTTTGCATTTAATGTTGTGGATTATTATACATATGAGCCACTTTTTCCATGGAATAAAAACATGTATTCTATTCCCTTCTAGCAGGTTTATTGACAGCATACAATATCATACCGTTTATCCTACATGTACAACGTATCCTTGACTTGCAAGTGACGTCAAAGCAAAATAGAAACCCGGATGTCGGCCATGTTGGTGGATATACTGTACAAATGTGGGGTCAAGTGACATTCCATGCAAAACATAGTTACACGTGTGCAACTCTTTGTTTTTCCACTGCTTGAAACGTTCTTTCAGCTATGCCATGTCTTTGTGTGGTTGTGGTCACAACAGTACTCATGACCATGGCATGTTCTGATTTTTTAGAATTCCATCCGTGATTCAGAAAGAGGGCGAGGAAACTCTGAGGCTTAGTACGGGGAGGAGACGAGGACAGCTGAACAACATCAGCAGGGCTGATCTAACAGAGGCTAAAACCAAAACAGCTCGTGTTTGCAGTAATCATTTTATCTCAGGTGAGTTTCAAAAGCTCTCTCAATAATATCATGGAAGAATTTTATTTCGTGTTGCTAGAGTTTTGCTATAAAATGAGCTCCCTCTTGTCGTGGTTCACTCGGTCATTGTTATAATTTTAACACGTGCATTACCATTTCGCTTCTAGGAGTGCCAGCAAAATTATACGATAGAAACAATCCAGACTGGGCACCCACTCAGAAAACGGGCTATGTTTCGTCCAAGGTCAGACTTGATTCTTCGGCAGCCAAACCAGATAGAACGCAATATCTGGGTACTCGATGGTCGGTAGAAGCATCTTATCTTCAGAAAAGTCTGACTTTTTTCAACAATACGGGTCAAAACCACAAATATCTATCTTCTCTTTGTATCAAATCTTCACTCGACCATTCAAATTTTGGTAATACTGAGAATTCGTCATTGTTTACAGACACGCTTTCAGCGGCTGCCATCCTAATTGCTTTGTACATCCACCATCATGGCGGACGCTCATGACGTAGCACATTTTGATCATGTGGTTATAAGTTATCTATTACGCCACTCTCCTGAATGGAGAATGAGCGTGCAATATTGTTACAATATTGCACGTTGTCAAGACAACACATCACACGTCAGAGCTCATACAAAGATCCAATGACAACTTTTCTGCTGTGCATGCGCAGAATCATTTCTTTGTCCGCCGGGAAAGAGAGAAAACTAAGCTAATTCAGCGCTCAGTTTAAACACTAAATAAATAAACTAGAAACTGAAGATGTGCTGAACACCTGAAAGGCTACCAAAACTTCATTATATATTATTCATGCATATCTACAAGAGAAAAACATACCAACAGACACCGAAAACTGGAAAAGAGACGCATCGGAGATGTAAAACTTCCGCGCTAGCGAGTGACTATGACAGTTGTAAACAAACATGGCCATGAGGTTTGCTTCATTAAAAGTGGAAGATTTTGAGAGAATTTTGGCTGCCAGGGTACTCCGTTGTGTGTAGCTGTCGATGTTGATTTTAAAAGTAACTAAGTAAATTACACAGGGATGATGATGATAATGATTATAATAATAAGAAGAAGTATATTGGCTGGCTTTTTTTCATATTCATATTCCATTCAGCTTGCATGACTCTGAAATCATCTTCGACTTATTCAATATCATGCTAGCTGAATGGAATATATCTCATAGACCATGAAAAAAAGCCAGCCAATATTATTTAAATATCTGCTAAACAGGTTAGTTCCTCTTGTTGCTTATACACATTTAACAGTTATAAACCATAATTCTCTCACTTTGTCTTGAATTTAAGAAGACAAAAAATAGAAAGAATAAAGAAAAAACAAACCCTACTGTTCTCTGTCCAGAAGACCCCTCCGTGTTGGAAAACCTCAGGAAATGTTAGCACTGGAGGATCCTTCTGTAAATTTAAACACAGTAAATGTCTCATCACATCAGCAATTACACGTGTTTTAAAGAATACAGAATTCACACACAAAAGCCAAAATTCACACTTGCAAAATACATGCTCTTCAATCATTTCAGTTTAGAATTTACGGGGACAAAAAGTTTTTCATCTGTCGCTTACATTTCAGCCTTGAGCTGCATTCAAGTTGGAATGTTTTAACCGTCCGTCTACACCCACAAACACCCACAAGTGTTTTTGTCACAACTACTCCATCACCCAGGAGATCCGACTCCCAGAATCCTCTAGTGTCGCCCACTTCCCCGTTCGCTTCCAGTAAGCTGCATTAACATTTGTTTGCTTTCTAAGTGCCTGCACCTGATATCCATTCTCTCATTTAACTCTGAATATAAAGATCTCAGGTTTTGTGTCAGATGTTTGTACCCTTTGGTATATTTTCCCATGTATAATATTTGCCCTTGCTGTTCCTGGTATATTATATTGTTATGTTTTTCTCCTTTTTGTCTCATAGTCCTGAGTGTCATTCTCTGTTCATGGTTTTGACTTTTTGGAATACGCTTTGATCCTCCATTCTGGTCTGTTTGTTTAAATAAAATGTCTTTTTGGTTTTTGTCATCTGGTCATGTTTGCAAAGTTGGGTCGAATCTGACATTTTTGTTCAAATGCAAGGTTCTTCTTCATGTGTTATGATAAATTCTGCAGGAAGGACTCATTGGGAGAAGGAATATATACACCGGTGTGTGTGTGTATATATATATATATATATATATATATATATATATATATATATATATATATATATATATATATTAGGGCTGTAACGATATGCGTATCGAAATCGCGATACGCAGAGCCACGATCCGTATCGCGATACAAGAAGGCAGAATCGCGGTACACCCTTTCAAACTTCTCCTCAGCCCAAAAACAGAGGCGCTTCCAAACTTCAATTTATGAATACTTTACTTTTTATTTAAATTACATTTTAAACTTACTTCAATTACTTTTATTTTTTTATATCTATTAGTAAGTCGTTTTTTCGCCGACCTGCGACAATCTTCTGCGAGTCACGCAACGTCCACACTCGCCACTGGCAGAGCATTCATTTCTTTTAAGCGGTCGCCATTCTGGTTGCGACGCGGGGAGCGAATCTGTAAACAAGCAGCTCATTGGCTGGCTAGGTGTGCCACAAGCCAATCACAGTCACTTGACCGGAAAGGCATCATGTCTGCTTGGGCGGAAGCCTTCTGCGGCAGTTCCATTTTGACACGCGAGCAATGTTTCACTATAAAAATTCTGTAATTTCCATCTGTTTTCCACGATCACAGAAAATCATTGGCCCTATGAGAGTGAGACAGTGAGAGAGCCACCCCCCCAAAAAAAATCTTAATGGATTTACACGATTTGGAAAAATGACTTTTTCAGAACCGAAAAAAACAGAGCTTCCGGCTCAACAGTATTATTTTGAGAAATAAAACAATCTTTGGATATACATTTGTTCATTTTTGCATACATATTACTCATTCTCTGCAGTGGTCTGAATTATTTGTTATTAAATAGTTAATGTAAGTAAGTAAATGTTAATAAGTCAAATTTACTACTTTAAAAAAAACATTTTAAAAAAAATTGTGGGCGTATCGAATCGTGGGTCAAAAATCGCGATACAAATCGAATCGTGAGTTGGGTGTATCGTTACAGCCCTAATATATATATATATATATATATATATATATATATATATATATATATATATATACACACACACGCACACGCGAGGGTAAGTCAAAGTTCTAAGACAAATGAAAAAAAATCTTTATTTATGAAAATAACAGCTATTTCTCTACATATCCTCCGTCTAAGTCTAAACACTTCTGCAGGCGATGTTTCCATTGGAGAATTCCTTCTTTGTATTCCTTTTTTTTTGAATTCCTTTTGAAATTATAACATCTCTTAGAACTTTTTTACTTACCCTCGTGTGTGTATGTATGCCCTCACAGCAAGAAGGTCCTGGGTTCGAGCCCAGCGGCCGGCGAGGGCCTTTCAGTGTGGAGTTTGCATGTTCTCCCCGTGTCCACGTGGGTTTCCTCCGGGTGCTCCGGTTTCCCCCACAGTCCAAAGACATGCAGGTTAGGTTAACTGGTGACTCTAAATTGACCGTAGGTGTGAATGTGAGTGTGAATGGTTGTTTGTCTCTGTGTGTCAGCCCTGCAATAACCTGGTGAGTTGTTCGGGGTGTACGCTCCTCTCACCCATAGTCACCTGGGATATTCTATCCACATTCACTGGATATGAGCAATTGCATGCTCTGATAGCCTAGTAGTAGAGTAGCCAATCAACTCATATACCGTGAGTAGAGAAAAACAAAAATTAAACCAAACCAAAAAAAAAAACAAAATACAAAAAAGCAACAAAATATGGAATAAAAGTCTCATTCTCATTATCTCTAGCCGCTTTATCCTTCTACAGGGTCGCAGGCAAGCTGGAGCCTATCCCAGCTGACTACGGGCGAAAGGCGGGGTACACCCTGGACAAGTCGCCAGGTCATCACAGGGCTGACACATAGACACAGACAACCATTCACACTCACATTCACACCTACACTCAATTTAGAGTCACCAGTTAACCTAACCTGCATGTCTTTGGACTGTGGGGGAAACCGGAGCACCCGGAGGAAACCCACGCGGACACGGGGAGAACATGCAAACTCCGCACAGAAAGGCCCTCGCCGGCCCCAGGGCTCGAACCCAGGACCTTCTTGCTGTGAGGCGACAGCGCTAACCACTACACCAGCGTGCTGCCATGGAATAAAAGTATTTGATGATAATAATGTATTTTTTTATTTTTCAAGAATTACTATTACAGCTTTTGTTCACAAATTGCTACTGTCATTTCGCTACCTTGTTTACATTCTAAGCGGAAATGATTTTGTCGGACGTTTTGTATAAAGTTTTTATTGATCAGATTTGCAAAAAATTAAAAAATGCTCTGTTTCTCAAAATCCAGTGAATGTCTTATCTCATTATCTCTAGCCGCTTTATCCTGTTCTACAGGGTTGCAGGCAAGCTGGAGCCTATCCCAGCCAACTACGGGCGAAAGGCGGGGTACACCCTGGACAAGTCGCCAGGTCATCACAGGGCTGACACATAGACACAGACAACCATTCACACTCACATTCACACCTACGGTCAATTTAGAGTCACCAGTTAACCTAACCTGCATGTCTTTGGACTGTGGGGGAAACCGGAGCACCCGGAGGAAACCCACGCGGACACGGGGAGAACATGCAAATTCCGCACAGAAAGGCCCTCGCCGGCCACGGGGCTCGAACCCGGACCTTCTTGCGACAGCGCTAACCACTACACCACCGTGCCGCCCTCCAGTGAATGTGGAGAGAATAAAACAATTTTTGACTTCGACTCGTTCAATATCATGCTAGCTGAATGGAATATATCTGATATACCACTCAACAGCAGCCCATATTATTTAAATATGCCACTGAGATCGGCGATGTATTTCATATGAAAAATATGAGGTTTTCAACAAGAGAAGATAAACTTCATGTCTTCAAGCCAATGTGATTTTTTTTCTTTTTATTATATAGACACATTCACAAACAAAAAGCACCCAAATTCATCAAAACAATTCATCGATTTCCTCACGAGTGACATCTAGAGATTTATGTCACAGTTTTGGTTCTCCATGTCCCAGATGTAACTCGTATGAAAAGTACCAGTGGTGTATTTCACAGTAAAACACTTGTCTGTATATAAATTTAAACCTACAACAACTAACAGATAAGCCCTTAGCTTGTGTCAAAAAGCAGTTCAAGCCATCAAGATTTTATCACATTCAGTGCCTGTTGTATGGGATGCTAGTTAGTTCCAAATGAAATAATTTCCTTGTGCCAGTTAGGCTGTGGATGTATGGCCTGATAATTTTGCAATCTCACAAACCTGACAAGCATCAATCTTGATGTTTATGCTGATTGAATTTCAGCCTTTAATCCTAATTTTTACACCAATTCAACCATAGCCATAATTTTATTTGTCATGTCTAGAGCTTTTTTTTTAAATAAATTTTCATTCATTCATTCATTCATTCATTCATTCATTCATGTATTTATTTTAGCTTGGATGGTTTAAATGCTTTGTTTCAGGATCATCTGCTCCAGACTGCAGAAATAATTTAGGGCCTTAGCGATGCCATTTATTCCTCATAATGACAATGTTTCCATCATCCATTATGCAGTGCTTTCTCATTTGTGTTGTATGGATCATATCTCCTCTGCTGAAGGCTCGAGAAATGAGCAGCTTCTTGTGCCAGTGAGGTGAGTCTCTGCTAATCTGTAAGTGTTCCTGTACAAAAACTGACAGGTCAAGAAATGAACAATACAGCACAACATTTAAGGGCCATGTCATTATTTTAACTAAAATCGTGATAAGCTGATATTTTACATATGGGTTGTCCTCCAGATTAATTATTTGTTCATGCATTATTTGAAAGAGAGAGAGAGAGAGACTTTCCACTTTGACATTTAAATTTACAGTCAATGTATCCATTGCGCTGTATAAAATAGTCTGTCTAAAACTGGGATTATTTTAGAAGGCAGGAATAAATCACACAAATGTACACTGCTACGCACATGCACACTCCCCTGTTCAGTGCTTTTATGAAAGTTGATACCCTCGACTATGGATACCATATTTCCGAGGTGAGTTATTAAGATGTATCCAGTTGTGGCTGCTCCACAGGATAAGGCCTTTTCCACAGAGCACACTTCACAACATGAATAATTAGGATAGGTATCTAGAGCTGCAGAGACGGTGGCATGAGGCATTCTGGAAGTACATTAGCAGGGTGTACCGACACAAACAAATGACCCCTTTCCCTGCAGCAGTCAGCAAGAGGGTTTTTATTATTATTATTATTATTATTATTATTATTATTATTATTTTAGCTGAGAGAAAGGAATGCTGCTCTATCAGGGACTGTGTGACATTACTCTCTGGTAGGCTCTAATATGTGCTCTGTGTGTATGAATATGTGGTTTCCATATGCAGCTTGTACGCAGTGTTGGTGCATAACAGAAACATCTTATTCTAGCGAATCTTTTTTTTTAAATAAATCATTACAAGTGCAACAAGTTAAAATAATGATCTTGACAGAAATATTTGATCTTTCAGTGTCATTCTCATCTCATCATCTCTAGCCACTTTATCCTTCTACAGGGTCGCAGGCAAGCTGGAGCCTATCCCAGCTGACTACGGGCGAAAGGCGGGGTACACCCTGGACAAGTCGCCAGGTCATCACAGGGCTGACACATAGACAACCATTCACACTCACATTCACACCTACGGTCAATTTAGAGTCACCAGTTAACCTAACCTGCATGTCTTTGGACTGTGGGGGAAACCGGAGCACCCGGAGGAAACCCACGCGGACACGGGGAGAACATGCAAACTCCACACAGAAAGGCCCTTGCCAGCCCCGGGGCTCGAACCCAGGACCTTCTTGCTGTGAGGCGACAGCGCTAACCACTACACCACCGTGCCGCCCCAGTGTCATTCTTTTAAACACAATCTCAAAACTTTGCGTTACTAATAACAAATCATTAATTAGTGTTTAGTAAATATAAAACTGTTCTGTCTGGAAGATTGGCTTTTTTCCCCTAAAAATTACAAGTTTATAACACTAGGGTGGCACAATGGTGCAGTGGTTAGCACTGTCACCTCACAGCAAGAAGGTTCTGGGTTCAAGCCCAGTGGCCAGTGGGGGCCTTTCTGTGTGGAGTTTGCATATTCTCCCCATGTCTGCGGGTCCGAGTGCTTCAGTTTCCCCCACAGTCCAAAAACATGCAAGCTCGGGTAAATGGCTGCTCTAAATAGTCCATAGGTGTGAATGGTTGTTTCCCAATCCCAGAAATGGGAGGGTTGCAGCAGGAAGGGCATCCGGCATCCAATTAATATGACATGTGGATCAATAGGGTCCACATGGACCCTGACTTGACAACAGTGCTGGACAAGGGAGAAGATGATGACAAGTTTATAACATTAGAAGCACATTTGTGCTCAGTAAAATGATGTTACTCTAAGTGAGTGTTATATGGAACTTGAGCCATGAAGCTAGACTGTAGTTGATAGTAGTTGTAGCTGTTACTATACTATATTGGATTGTGTACTTTACTGAAATAAAAAACAACAACTTTTGCTTAAAGGAGATACATAGAATTTTTATTTTTAAATACATTTCTGAGTGGATGGTATCTCCAGCCTTGACTCTTGTATGCTGCATAATTGGGAATAAAAAATATATATTTTTGAGAGTTAAAATTGACCGCAAAGTTGGCATTTGAGCTGCCCCGCTGAGCCAGCCAGCCCCATGTGAGTGATGTCACTGCAGTAACCAGTTTTAAGGCCAAGGCTTTTGACAGCCATAGACCAAAGCCAGACTCGGCAGGCGAGAGTGGTTGCAATGGCCTCTTCGTTCGGATTTATTGGAGATTCTTTGGATTCCTCAGATAGTAGTACATCTGACTGTGATAGTCCTGAAATTGGAGTGTGGGTACATGCTACTGAAATACATGTAGAACCGTATCAGTTCAAACCATTGGAAAGTTAATCCGATAGTAACACATCAGCCACGGAGGCCCCCATCTTATGAAATAAAGCCAGAGAACGAAACCGTCTAGAGAATTGGATGGAATTGAACTGACCATCTCATGTGACGCTCATTAAAACAGGATAGGCATAATAACTTATGCAACATACATGTACATGCATGTATTTTCACTGATAAAACATAAAAGGCTAATTAAATAATCAGATGAACTGAGACAATCACATTCTGAAGCAAATTAAATAATCTTATACTGGTAACTTAAACACACAATACAAGTTACATGTATTAATCTAAATGCAGGTAAACAACAAGTGTTATGTAACCAAATGAGAGTCACATCTTAGCCGTCTGTGTTCTCACTTCTTGAAGACTGATCTTGTGGCCAACTGTTTTGAAACAATCTGATTTTCAGTTCTTCGTTCAGTTCTTCGTTCATTTGCTTCTTCCACGTAAGGGCAAGATCTTGCTGCTGAGGCAAGCATATCCAACAGAGAAATCAGATGACTGGTCCACTCATTCTCCATTTTCACCATACTGAGTATTCCACCATTACTGCTCGGCTCACGCTCTGGGAGAACTGGTGCAACTGAACTTACTTTCCTTTTCTTGTAGTTTTCTTCTCCTTTAATTGTTGGTACTGCACCCTCTTTCAATACAGGCTTATAGCCAATGCTCCTCAACAGATCAGAGGTTTCGTACAAGTCATCAGTAAAAAGTGCAGAGCAGAGGAGAGATTTGTCCAAATCTTTGCAGTTTGAACATTCTTGGGCCATGAATGCAACATAAATCCACCTTCTGTCATGTTGCTGCACCCACCAGCAACACATCTACATGGCATGGCAATAAATTAGCTCAAAATGAAGGCTCCAAGTTGCAGTCAGCTCTGTGTTTTAGTATAGCGGAAATGGCGATGAGACCGATAGCCTCCCTGCTGTGACATTTCGGAGGTCAAGGTCATTCACTCACACCGCTACCTATATTAATCATTTTAATAGTAAAAATTACTATATTAGATTTATTGTTAATGCTTAAAACTATTCCTGTGCCATTCTTGAGGTCTCAAGGCATTTATAAACAATAAGTGAAGCCATTGTTCTGCAGATCTCCTTCACTGCAAAAACTAGCCATCCTAATATAAGGAAAAATATAATAAATTTGAGAACATTTAGACTATAATCAAGTGAAATAATCTGCCAGTGCAGTAAGATAATTACACTTGGTAAGACATCTTAGAATAAGTTGGTTGCAATCTAGAACTAGGCTTAATAATCTCAAAATTGGTGTCTTGTTTTCTTCTAATAAGAAATGCTAGATCGTTTCGACTATTTTCAAGATATTTTCACTTGCTAAGATATCATTTTTTGCAGTGTTTAAGTATGTTTTCTTTTTATATATATATATATATATATATATATATATATATATATATATATATATATATGTGTGTGTGCGTGTGTGTAGGGGAGGAAGCTACTATTTAATTTTGATCTTACAAATTTGTTACTCCATTTCTCATCTCATCTCATCTCATTATCTCTAGCCGCTTTATCCTGTTCTACAGGGTCGCAGGCAAGCTGGAGCCTATCCCAGCTGACTACGGGCGAAAGGCGGGGTACACCCTGGACAAGTCGCCAGGTCATCACAGGGCTGACACATAAACACAGACAACCATTCACACTCACATTCACACCTACGCTCAATTTAGAGTCACCAGTTAACCTAACCTGCATGTCTTTGGACTGTGGGGGAAACCAGAGCACCCGGAGGAAACCCACGCGGACACGGGGAGAACATGCAAACTCCACACAGAAAGGCCCTCCCCGGCCCCGGGGCTCGAACCCAGGACCTTCTTGCTGTGAGGCGACAGCGCTAACCACTACACCACCGTGCCGCCCCGTTACTCCATTTTTGCTTGATTATATAAAACATAACATTGACTGGATATATACACACACACACACACACACACACACACACACACACAATGGACTATTCAATCCTGCAACTGTGTAATAATTCCATTGTACTCCATCCGTCCACACTCTACCTAGGTTCAATAATGATAGATAGATAGATAGATAGATAGATAGATAGATAGATAGATAGATAGATAGATAGATAGATAGATAGATAGATAGATAGATTATTCAATACCTCATTCATTTAGAAGCCCTTTATTGTCACTAGTCACATGTACCAGCGAAATTAGCCGTCAACCTGTCCGTACATATACAACATACAACCCCGATTCCAAAAAAGTTGGGACAAAGTACAAATTGTAAATAAAAACCGAATGCAATGATGTGGAAGTTTCAAAATTCCATATTTTATTCAGAATAGAACATAAATGACATATCAAATGTTTAAACTGAGAAAATGTATCATTTAAAGAGAAAAATTAGGTGATTTTAAATTTCATGACAACAACACATCTCAAAAAAGTTGGGACAAGGCCATGTTTACCACTGTGAGACATCCCCTTTTCTCTTTACAACAGTCTGTAAACGTCTGGGGACTGAGGAGACAAGTTGCTCAAGTTTAGGGATAGGAATGTTAACCCATTCTTGTCTAATGTAGGATTCTAGTTGCTCAGCTGTCTTAGGTCTTTTTTGTCGTATCTTCCGTTTCATGATGCGCCAAATGTTTTCTATGGGTGAAAGATCTGGACTGCAGGCTGGCCAGTTCAGTACCCGGACCCTTCTTCTACTCAGCCATGATGCTATAATTGATGCAGTATGTGGTTTGGCATTGTCATGTTGAAAAATGCAAGGTCTTCCCTGAAAGAGACGTCATCTGGATGGGAGCATATGTTGCTCTAGAACAGACCTGGGCATTTTACGGCCCGCAGGCCGCATCCGGCCCTTTGGTTCATTCTGACCGGCCCGCGTAAGGTTAATTAGAAATTACAAAATAAACGTATTTTCTAATTTTACCTCATGCATGGACTGAATGTGCATTGCTTTTATTTTGAAGTTGTGTTCAACAAAAACGCAATGCGCATGACATGAGCATGACATGAAATCCCACGAAACCTAATCCCGCGATAACTACTTCCGTAATTTGTCCAGACCAACCACAAACTTGTACGTCATCCTTCAAACAGTCCAGCCAATCACATAGTGTGACGTCACTAGCAGGCGCCGGAGCCCGAGCCGATCTGTAGATCTGATACCTACACCGAATCGAAGTTGTTGCGAGCAGATCACAAAAAGACTTTAGTCCCCAAAATGTCCACAAAAAGAAGAAAGGTAGATGCCAAATGCAGGGCTTTCAACAAAACATGGACTGCTAAGTATTTATTTACTGAAGTCAGAGATGAAGCCGTGTGTTTAGTTTGCGGAGAGCAGATCGCAGTGTTCAAAGACTACAATTTGAGTCGGCATTACCAAATGAAAAACACCAAATGAGGTGATTAGACTACAAATGTGGATATCATTATTATAATATGATGTATCTTGCTTGATATTTGGAGTAGAAAGACAATATTGTGATGTCTTTATTGTGTTTTGGGGTGAATGTGACTGAAAAAATGGTACAAACATTCACATTTTGTTAACCATTGTTCTGGGAAATTTGATTGAATAAATGACATTTATTGTAAGGCAACCTCGTTTTTTCCATACTCTTACCAGTCTTAGCAGTTTGTAAAAACAATGTCATTTACTGCTTTATATAAAGAAATACAATTAATATTATGCAGAATTTAGTTCAGCCTTTTGGTCCGGCCCTCCACAAAATTTTCTGTTTTTCATGTGGCCCCATGGAAAAAATAATTGCCCACCCCTGCTCTAGAACCTGGATATACCTTTCAGCATTGATGATGTCTTTCCAGATGTGTAAGCTGCCCATGCCACACGCACTAATGCAACCCCATACCATCAGAGATGCAGGCTTCTGAACTGAGCGCCGATAACAACTTGGGTCGTCCTTCTCCTCTTTAGTCCGAATGACACGGCGTCCCTGATTTCCATAAAGAACTTCAAATTTTGATTCGTCTGACCACAGAACAGTTTTCCACTTTGCCACAGTCCATTTTAAATGAGCCTTGGCCCAGAGAAGACGTCTGCGCTTCTGGATCATGTTTAGATACGGCTTCTTCTTTGAACTATAGAGTTTTAGCTGGCAACAGCGGATGGCACGGTGAATTGTGTTCACAGATAATGTTCTCTGGAAATATTCCTGAGCCCATTTTGTGATTTCCAATACAGAAGCATGCCTGTATGTGATGCAGTGCCGTCTAAGGGCCCGAAGATCACGGGCACCCAGTATGGTTTTCTGGCCTTGACCCTTACGCACAGAGATTCTTCCAGATTCTCTGAATCTTTTGATTATATTATGCACTGTAAATGATATGTTCAAACTCTGCAATTTTACACTGTCGAACTCCTTTCTGATATTGCTTCACTATTTGTCGGAGCAGAATTAGGGGGATTGGTGATCCTCTTCCCATCTTTACTTCTGAGAGCCGCTGCCACTCCAAGATGCTCTTTTTATACCCAGTCATGTTAATGACCTATTGCCAATTGACCTAATGAATTGCAATTTGATCCTCCAGCTGTTCCTTTTTTGTACCTTTAACTTTTCCAGTCTCTTATTGCCCCGTCCCAACTTTTTTGAGATGTGTTGCTGTCATGAAATTTCAAATGAGCCAATATTTGGCATGAAATTTCAAAATGTCTCACTTTTGACATTTGATATGCTGTCTATGTTCTATTGTGAATACAATATCAGTTTTTGAGATTTGTAAATTATTGCATTCCGTTTTTATTTACAATTTGTACTTTGTCCCAACTTTTTTGGAAGGAGGTAATCCAGCGCAAGCAAGCAGCCGTCCGCTCCTGCAGCCATGAAGGTGCTGGTCACACACCCGCTTGTCACACTGGGGGTAAAAATGGCTACCGCGGAGAGTTAGAGAGGAATTCGAAAAATGAGAGTGTCTCCCGGCATTGACCTTCAGGGAGAAATGTTTTCTCAGCAATGGCCTAAAACAAGGCCGGTTCTGTCTCAGGGCGCCGAATATCGATAAGATATGAATTGTTTGGTCTTTCCAGACGCAGTCTTTGCACGTCCTCACCGCTCGTCCATATCTGTCCATTCTATTCAAATTGATCTCCGAAAAACGTATTCCTTGCAAAGCTGAAAGCTGCTCTGAGATAACAACCATTTTGTGGTTAAAGTTCTGAATGTCCACAGTCCAAGTGCCAACAGCTTTGCCCACCACTCCAATATCGGGCAGCTTTGTGGGGCTTTGAACAGCTGCCACCGTTGTCTGATTTCCTCGATATACCAGGGCAGTGCCTAATCCAATCAGCAAAAGTACTTGTGCAGTTTGTGCAGTACTTGTGTAATAATGTCTATGTACCATAGCTGTTATTCTACTACTTGTGTAATAATTGTGATAATTTTCTTTTCTTTAGGTATTTTATTTTTATTATTATTATTATTATTAGTAGTAGTAGTAGTGGTGTCCTGTGACTTTTTCATCGTTTGATATCCTATTGATACATGGTTTATGTTTTACAAATCTGTTTAATTTTGTCATTTCTTTTCTCTACTTGAGTATGCAGCAACTGCAGATGTACTCAGTTTCCCGTTGGGATTATTAAAGTATTTCTGATTCTGTATGCTCAGTTTAGATTTATTTGTAAAATATATATATATAAATATATTTATTATACTGTATATCTAGACCAACCCAGGCTGTGTACTGTCTAGCCTAGGGTTAGCCGTTGGAGGGTTTTGTTGTTGTTGTTTTTTCTTTTTGTCAGCTCATTTGTATGGTTTTTGCTTCCTTGGCTGTTTGAGTATTGGTACTTCAACAGAATATTACACTGTTATTCTGTCACTTGTTCAGTTGGCAATAGAACTTTCTTTTCTAGAAGTTCAGCACTACTTGTGTCTAACTTTTGCACTTGTACATCGCTCTGGATAAGAGCATCTGCTAAATGCCATGTCATGTAAAATAATGTAATATAATATAAAAACAACCACAATCAAATTCATAAATTGTATTGATGTTACAGATAATAATATTTACACAAGGCGTGGCTATTGATCTCGCTCACTTTTCATGCCTTAAAATGACTTTAATTATAATTAAAGCCGCTAGCGGCCTTGACGGGCCCTCGCACGTGTGGTTCTGCAACCCAGGACATTCCGCCACCCAACAAAACAGTCACATGTCATATATTCATCAAATGTTCAAAGGTGATGTGCATGTTGCAAATGCCATGACTGCTTGATGGATGAGAGATAGACTGTGTGTGTGTGTGTGTGTGTGTTTCTGTGGTGTGAAAATGTACATTTATATATGTACAAAACTATACATGTCTCCTCCTTATCTCTATCTCACGCTGTAATCTTAAGTGATCTTAGCTTTCCAGTGTGTGTGTGTGTGTACATGCAGAGTTTTCATATGTCTGCAACAAAATGCACAATGATGGCAGGTCACTAATATATAGATTTAGGCACTGCCTAAAAGCGGAGCTCCCATCTGTTTCTGGGTTGTAGAATTTTCTTATATCATAGCCAGTCTCTTTTGTTTTATTTCTTTACTGGCTAGCACTGGCCACTAGGCGGTGTGTATGACTGGTAATTACTAACACTGGCCACTAGGCGGTGTGTATGACTGGTAATTACTAACACTGGCCACTAGGCGGTGTGTATGACTGGTAATTACTAGCACTGGCCACTAGGCGGTGTGTATGACTGGTAATTACTAGCACGGGCCACTAGGCGGTATGTATGACTGGTAATTACTAACACGGGCCACTAGGCGGTGTGTATGACTGGTAATTACTAGCACTGGCCACTAGGCGGTGTGTATGACTGGTAATTACTAACACGGGCCACTAGGCGGTGTGTATGACTGGTAATTACTAACACTGGCCACTAGGCGGTGTGTATGACTGGTAATTACTAGCACTGGCCACTAGGCGGTGTGTATGACTGGTAATTACTAGCACTGGCCACTAGGCGGTGTGTATGACTGGTAATTACTAGCACTGGCCACTAGGCGGTATGTATGACTGGTGGTACATGGACAAACCACAAAAAATCGACTAGATGGGTTTACCATTTTTTCTTCGGTATGGTGCGCCACTGGAGCTCCGCTATTATTGTGTGTGTGTGTGTGTGTGTGTGTGTGTGTGTGTGTGTGTGTGTGTGTGTGTGTGTGTCTGTCTGTTTGTCAGAGGGAGAGAGAGAGAGAGAGAAAGTGTGTGTGTGTGTGTGTGTGTGTGTGTGTGTGTGAAAGTGTGCTCATAGATGTTGCGTGTGCATGTGAGTGCATACTTTTGAGAGAGTGTATGTGTGTATGCATAAATATGCATATGACTGTGAGTGTGCACAGAATTGTATGTGTTATATCATCAGACTCATGATTTCCAATATTTTGTAAAGTTTCAGATCAATCCATCAATGAATTGAACATTTTCCCCATTTCCTGCTTGGCCAGATGGTGGCACTGTGCTAGGCATCTGAATTACACATGTGAATATCATCACAGTCATAATACACAATATTTTGTAAAGTGTCAGATCAATCAGTTAAGGCATTGCCAATTTCTGGCACATTTCCTGCTTGGCCAGGTGGTGGCGCTATAACAGGCAGGCCCATTGGGCATCAGGTTATCATAATAATCATAATATCTATTGAAGTAAGAAGTGTCTGACCATACAGTCAATGCACTGTGGTTTTCTGACACGTTTCCTGTTTATGTGGCAAGATATTAAAATCATAAGGCCATTTCAACATATTACAAGATATCAAAAATCCCTTCGCAATTTAATATCAGTGACATCTTGGCATCATGCATAACAAATTTCACATGACTCTCATGAACTGTCTAGGAGTAGCATGTTAAAATTCATCATGTGTCAAAACACACATATTCAAAACAGGGGCGATTTCTCAGAGACAACAAGGGAAGTCGAGCTTCCCCTAAAATTCTCTCCCCAAACTGCGGCATCTACAACGTTGAATTCTCATTAAAACAATAACTTGCATAACATAATATATGCCCAAGATTGTATTTACGTTCATAACTATCCTGTAACTTATTTGAGTGATGTCTGACGAACTTGCAGTTCGCTACGAGAATCACCTTTGCTGCCAGGCTGTAACCAGCGTTGCCAGATACTGCTGACGTTTTCCAGCCAAAATATGTTCAAAACCCGCCAAAATGCACTTAAAACCGCCCAATCTGGCAACACTGGCTGTAACCTTTCTTATTTCAATGGGCTCTATGGCTGGCAGCCGGGTATCCATTGCAGTCTATGAGAGGGCTCTGAACAGCCAATTTCGGCTAGTTGTTATTGGTTAAAATTGACAAAATCGTCACTTCCAGGGAAGCCGGGCTTCTCTGGGACTAAACGAGACAGTGGGAGGGACAAGAAGCCGGGCTGATGAAGGATTATTGGAGGTAGTGTTTGAAAGACATGAGGAGGGCGGGCTCTGTCGGCGAGGAACACGGAAGTATGATCAGTGAGTCCCTAGCGGATGTCGAGAAAGTGTAGTCGTGTGCTAAAGTGCTGTCCGAATTTCTTTTCATATAAACGTTTCTTCTCATTGATGTCTCTGTACATTACTCTGTAAATAAATGTAAATATTACTTGTTGTGCTCCGTTAACTTTCATCCATTCTATCAGTTTGATCATTCGTGAATTCACTCGTTTATTTCATTTGTGGTTCAATCTGGTTGTAGGCTAGCTTGAGCCTTATTGGGATCTGCCGTGCTAGCTGCTAACAGAAATTGGTGAAGTCTCTGGAAAGCACAACCAGCTAGTATGACAGGGTCACAGACCATTTTCTGGAAAAGGAGCGGAGGGCAGAATTTGTGTATAAATAGTGTGCATCATATAATGTTCATGAATCTGAAGTGTGTATATTGTTCAGTAATGTTAAGAGAATGGTGGGCTCTGTGTTATAGGTTATACCTGGGTATAATATTCAAGCTTCTGTGTGTTGCATAGCCTACCTGGTTATGAATTTCCAGACTGTGTTGCAGAAGATGTTCAAGGATGTGTTGCACAGCTGGGTGTTGTGTTAAAGACTCTGTGTTGCATATCAGGGTATGATGTTCAAGGCTCTTCGTTGAATAGCCAGTGATTTTTGGATGTTTGATATTTTTGATTAAGGATATGAGGCACTAGCCTGGCAAGCCAGACTATAACATGAAATGTACAAGCAAAAATACTTTCTGCCACTAGGTAGGGTTGTCTAGTTCACTATGCTAATGGGGCACACCTTTCTATGCTTTGATATCCGGCCTACAGGTTTTACGATAAATGCGTAAAATGGGCTTCCCCTGTTTTAAAAACCAGCAGCCACCACTGATTCAAAACCCTATTCTTTCCTTGGCCAGCTGGTGGCGCTATACCAGACAGGCCCATAACAGCTAAAGAGTATCAGAATCATATTACAAGAGATCAAGTTCAACATTCAGCAATACCTTGGGGGCGTTGTGGCTCAGGTGGATAAGGCGCCATTCCATAAATCCGGGGACCCGGGTTTGATTCTGACCCGAGGTCATTTCCTGATCCCTCCTTGTCTCTCTCCTGCTCATTTCCTGTCTCTACACTGTCCTATCCAATAAAGGTGGAAAAAGCCCCCAAAAAAGATCTTTAAAAAAAACCATTCAGCAATATCTTGGCATATTATAATATTACAACATATCAAAAATCCCTTAGCAATTCAACTTCAGCAATATCTTGGCATCATGTTTGCCAAGTTTGACATGAATTTGATGAACCGTTTAGGAGGAGTACGTTAAAAATGACCATGTGTAATTTCACTCCAAATGGCCTTATGACATCATCATTTATAAGTTCTACCCATTCATTTCAATGGGAAATGGAAAAAGGGGCGCTATGAAGTCCCTGGGCCATGCCTGGGGCCAAAAGTCTGTGGTTGAGTAGCGGTGACAATGACTGATGTGTATATCAAATTTCATGAGTTTTCGTGCATGGGAAATGCCTCAAATAAGGCCAAACGCGGCAGAATGATGATAATAATAATAATAATAATCCTTCGAAAAACAATAGGGTCTTCACACCGTTCAGTGCTCGGGCCCTAATAATCCTTTGAAAAACAATAGGGTCTTCACACCGAACGAACCCTAAAAATTGTGTGAATTTGTATGACTGGATGGAATTGTATGAATTCAAACATTTGTTGATAAATGAAGTCATAAGAAAAGATACAACCATTAACCCCAACCGTAAACCATCTCAACCCATGCAAATGTGATATACCATGTTTTAGATTTTTTTCAAGTATAATTTTTCAAATATTTTTTCATTTATAAGCATTGGTCTCAGCTGAATTTGATGTACATGACAAGCTCACCACCTATTACATGTCATTCCCCCACCCTCACCCCTTTTAATGCCACAGGAGATACAATTGAATGGGAAGCCTTATTTTTCTGCTCTGCTTTAAATTTTTGCAATTCAGTGATTCATTTAGGCATTATTAAGTCTATATTGTTTAGCTTCCCATACACCTCCACCTGTAAATTCAGCATTATTAGAACATCTTTATTAGAGCCATGAGGCAAATGAAGATATTGATCACGGTGCTGCATTTACAAAATGAGACAACAAAAGGTCTGAATAAACAGATGGAGGAGGATGAGCAGGGAGTAATTTAGGGCTGGCTTGATGTGAACCATGTCAGCACATTTCAAGAGGCCAATGTTATTATCTGTGTCCTCAGCTTCGGGGTTGCAGAGACTGAAATTACCATAATCTGTTGGAACAAGTATACATCTACATCTACAGTATAGTATATGACAAACGTTTAATGGGGTCGTGGATGAGATGTCGGTATCCGGTTGATTTTGACTGGAGTGGATTTTGGATAGCTTATGCTTTGGGCGGTTGCATGTTTTGTGACTTATAGTTAAGTAAAAGAGGCTGCTGCATAAAGCTGGAGGGAGAATTCACACTGTCTAGCAAGGGGGCAAAGGACAGAAGAGAACAGGCAAATTTTCTCCTGGTATGCAGGAAGTTTGTTGTATTTCTCCTGTAAGTGTCTAGTGTTTTACTGAGGTAATGACCAGCTCCCTTGAGAGAAAAGTCTGGCTGTACAGCAGGCTCTCTGAGACTTATTTTGGCTAACAATGTGTCTGCTGCTTCTTTCACTCCCTTGCTCCTGGTGTGCAGCGAGGAATTGTAAGCAAGAAGGCTACACACAGTGAGCATTATCATCTGAAAATATAGAGCACGTTTTACTTTTCTCAAGTTATTATACAAAATATTATTAGAGACTGATTAATTATATCAGAAATGTCATTTTCTCGTTGCATACACAGTTGTGCCCTGTGATGACCTGGTGACTTGTCCAGGGTGTACCCCGCCTTTCGCCCGTAGTCAGCTGGGATAGGCTCCAGCTTGCCTGCGACCCTGTAGAACAGGATAAAGCGGCTACAGATAATGAGATGAGATACACAGTTGTAGCACATCATTGTTCATAATTTATTCAGCTACCATATCAATGTACAATTAATTACTCACTGTAGCTCATCTCTTGCTATGGGCAAAGTGTCAATGGATACAGAGCACCACAGTATCAGCGCTGACCAGATATTCTAGATAGAGACTATATTTTGTATTGCTTGTCCTCTATCCTTCATTGTTGGCTATTTTTAGTTAACATTATTCTCAACCCAACAGTGACCCTGACATGTATGCATGTATCTTATTATTTCATCCTCCCTCACAGAGGCTGCGAATGTTTCTACTGTTTCTACAGTAAGGCTCTTTCAGCTTTGAGGTCAGATATATGAAAAGCCTCATTCTTATTCACCACCAAAATGCATATTTCATATCTGTTCTTAAAGTGTTCAGTCCTAATATGTTAGAATATGTTCTTTAAAAACATAGATTATGTCGAATTTGCTACTGCACTTCTAAAGGCTTATTTACATCCTGCACGGATGTATACATTGATGGTGTATATTTTAAAATTCAGACTTATTCATGTAACTCAGCTAATGGATTACAGCAAAGTCCAAACTCATCATGAATGTGTTCAAGCATATGTGTAATCTATTAGAGCACATTTACTCTCTGAAAAATATTACACTGTAATTGTTTATGGATTTTTTCAGGCAGGAACTGTGAAAAATGACTGTGGGTGTCTAAACTTTTTGTATGAGCTTTATTAATCTATCTGTGTGTTTTGAACACAAGTTTAATTTACTTCCAGTTCCATGAAGGCTATCTCAAAACAGATTTATTAATTCTTGTTAGGATGGATCTGATTAGATATATTTACACATTTGAGACATTTGCCTCGATCCATGTGCCTGATGATGCTCCAAATCATAACTGAAAAGAATAGGTTAAATGTCATCTCATTATCTGTAGCCGCTTTATCCTGTTCTACAGGGTCGCAGGCAAGCTGGAGCCTATCCCAGCTGACTACGGGCGAAAGGCGGGGTACACCCTGGACAAGTCGCCAGGTCATCACAGGGCTGACACATAGACACAGACAACCATTCACACTCACATTCTCACCTACGGTCAATTTAGAGTCACCAGTTAACCTAACCTGCATGTCTTTGGACTGTGGGGGAAACCGGAGCACCCACAGGAAACCCACATGGACACGGGGAGAACATGCAAACTCAGCACAGAAAGGCCCTTGCCAGCCACAGGGCTCGAATCTGGACCTTCTTGCTGTGAGGCAACAGCACTAACCACTACACCACCGTGCCGCCCCAGGTTAAATGTAATTACTTGAAATATTAGACATCATAGAAAACCTTTGAATGGATTTGATTTGGACAATAAATTGCATTTATCTTTCGACCTTCCCTGGTGTGGGTTGTGGTGGCAACAGGCTGAGGTGAGCCCAGACTTCTTTATCCCCAGCCACAGATTCCACATCCTCCCGAGGGATCCCCAGACATTCCCAAGACAAATGTGAGATGTATGTCCCCAGTGGATCCTGGTTCTTCCCCAGGGCTCTCCATCCGGTGGGATGTCCCTGATACAGCTCAACTGGGAGCTAAACAGGAGGCATCCTTATAATGTGCCCAAACCATGTCAACTGGTTTCAGCTTTACTCCAAGTCTCTCTCGGATCATAAACCTCCTTATCCTTTCATGGAGAGTAAGCCCTGCAACCCTGCAGAGGAACTTCATTTCCATCACAACATTTTTTTGGTCACTACTCACAGCTCATGACTTTAGCTGAGGAAAGGGGCATAAATTAAGCAATAAATAGAGATGTTTGTCTACAAACTGAGTTGCTGCATCACAACACAGACTGGTACAGTGATGGCAATACTGCTGTTTCAGACACAATCGGTTTGTCAATCTCATACATTGTTTTTTTTCCATCACTAAGATCTCAAGGTAATTAAACTCCACAGGCAAAGTCTTTCCCTTCATTTGAAGGGAGCATCCTGCCACAAGAAAATCATCATCTGCAAATAACAGGGATGTTACTGATAGACCCCCATGCTGGACAACTCTCCAGCTCTGGCTGCATCTTGATGGCCTGTCCATGAAAACCACAGGGGATCATTGCACTCATACAGAAAGTGGATGGGACAAAGTACCAATCCAGATATCCTGTACTCCTGTAGTACCTTCCACAATAAATATTGACACAGACAATCATATGCCTTCTACAAATCCACAAAAGACATGTAGACTGGATTATTGCACTCCCACGGCCCCTCGCAAAGCTGTGCAAAAGTAAAGAGCTGGTACACTGCTTCACAGCTAATGCAGAACCTGCATTTTTCCTTTTGAAACCTAGGTTTAACTACTAAATTGTGTTTCCTCAACAGAACCCTGGCATAGCCTTTTCCTGGGAGGCTGAGGCGTGTGAAACATATTCATTGGTCAGTTTATATATATATATATATATATATATATATATATATATATATATATATGAGTAATTCCACGCTTATGGGTACTGAAATGGGGACATGAACTTATTCACCTAAAACCATTTCTTTTTTTACCATCAGGTCACAAAACATCTCATCTCATTATCTCTAGCCGCTTTATCCTTCTACAGGGTCGCAGGCAAGCTGGAGCCTATCCCAGCTGACTACGGGCGAAAGGCGGGGTACACCCTGGACAAGTCGCCAGGTCATCACAGGGCTGACACATAGACACAGACAACCATTCACACTCACATTCACACCTACGGTCAATTTAGAGTCACCAGTTAACCTAACCTGCATGTCTTTGGACTGTGGGGGAAACCGGAGCACCCGGAGGAAACCCACGCGGGCACGGGGAGAACATGCAAACTCCGCACAGAAAGGCCCTCGCCGGCCCCGGGGCTCGAACCCAGGACCTTCTTGCTGTGAGGCGACAGCGCTAACCACTACACCACCGTGCCACCGTCACAAAACATGTAATCTTTAATGAATGATATGTTAAAAGATAACTTTAATTTTCTGAGATGTAATAAAAACATATTTATATGCCAAAGTCAAGCCTATGAGTTCCAAAATTATGTCTGTTACATTACTTCTGTTACGATTGTCCATCTCGCGTCTGTTACAAATTAATTACAATCTAGCTATATACCATGTTAATCTTATTGAAAGAATGTGTATGTTTATTCTACTACACATGTTTATTAATTATATTTGCTAAAACATCACCTTCCTATGTTTCAAAAAGTAATTCTACATTGTTAAAATTGAGAATCTATATGTCCACAACACTTCTGTTACGTTCTGACTTTGGCATATAAATATGTTTTTATTACATCTCAGAAAATTAAAGTTATCTTTTAACATATCATTCATTAAAGATTACATGTTTTGTGACCTGATGGTAAAAAAAGAAATGGTTTTAGGTGAATTTTTAAAAATAAGTTCATGTCCCCATTTCAGTACCCATAAGCGTGGAATCACTATATATATATATATATATATATATATATATATATATATATATATATATATATATACACAGTTAGGTCCATATATATTTGGACACTGACACAATTTTTTACCTGTTTACTGAAACATATTCAAGTTATAGTTATATAATGGACATAGACATAAAGTCCAGACTTTCAGCTTTCATTTGAGGGTATCCACATTAAAACTGGATGAAGGGTTTAGGAGTTTCAGCTCCTTAACATGTGCCACCCTGTTTTTAAAGGGACCAAAAGTAATTGGACAATTGACTCAAAGGCTATTTCGTGGGTAGGTGTGGGCAATTCCT
This sequence comes from Neoarius graeffei, assembly GCF_027579695.1. Taxonomy (NCBI): domain Eukaryota; kingdom Metazoa; phylum Chordata; class Actinopteri; order Siluriformes; family Ariidae; genus Neoarius; species Neoarius graeffei. Next base: position 58,240,344 of record NC_083573.1, on the reverse strand, counting down.
TCGTTATGTCATTCTCAATTAAGCAGATAAAAGGCCTGGAGTTGATTGGAGGTGTGGTGCTTGCATTTGGAAGATTTTGCTGTGAAGAAAACATGCGGTCAAAGGAGCTCTCCATGCAGGTGAAACAAGCCATCCTTAAGCTGCGAAAACAGAAAAAAAAAACATCCGAGAAATTGCTACAATATTAGGAGTGGCAAAATCTACAGTTTGGTACATCCTGAGAAAGAAAGAAAGCACTGGTGAACTCATCAATGCAAAAAGACCTGGACACCAACAGAAGTCAACAGTGGTGGATGATTGCAGAATAATTTCCATGGTGAAGAGAAACCCCTTCACAACAGCCAACCAAGTGAACAACACTCTCCAGGAGGTAGGCGTATCAATATCCAAATCTACCATAAAGAGAAGACTGCATGAAAGTAAATACAGAGGGTTCACTGCACGGTGCAAGCCACTCATAAGCCTCAAGAATAAAAAGGCTAGATTGGACTTTGCTAAAAAACATCTAAACAAGCCAGCATAGTTCTGGAAGAACATTCTTTGGACAGATGAAACCAAGATCAACCTCTACCAGAATGATGGAAAGAAAAAAGTATGGTGAAGGCGTGGTACAGCTCATGATCCAACGCATACCACATCATCTGTAAAACACGGCGGAGGCAGTGTGATGGCTTGGGCATGCATGGCTGCCAGTGGCACTGGGTCACTAGTGTTTATTGATGATGTGACACAGGACAGAAGCAGCAGGATTAATTCTGAGGTATTCAGAGACATACTGTGTGCTCAAATCCAGCCAAATGCAGCCAAACTGATTGGTCGGCATTTCATAATACAGATGGACAATGACCCAGAACATAAAGCCAAAGCAACCCAGGAGTTTATTAAAGCAAAGAAGTGGAATATTCTTGAATGGCCAAGTCAGTCACCTGATCTCAACCCAATTGAGCATGCATTTCACTTGTTAAAGACTAAACTTCAGACAGAAAGGCCCACAAACAAACAGCAACTGAAAACCGCTGCAGTAAAGGCCTGGCAGAGCATTAAAAAGGAGGAAACACAGCGTCTGGTGATGTCCATGAGTTCAAGACTTCAGGCAGTCATTGCCAACAAAGGGTTTTCAACCAAGTATTAGAAATGAACATTTTATTTACAATTATTTAATTTGTCCAATTACTTTTGAACCTCTGAAATGAAGGGACTGTGTTTAAAAAATGCTTTAGTTCCTCACATTTTTATGCAATCATTTTGTTCAACCCACTGAATTAAAGCTTAAAGTCTGAACTTCAACTGCATCTGAATTGTTTTGTTCAAAATTCATTGTGGTAATGTACAGAACCAAAATTAGAAAAATGTTGTCTCTGTCCAAATATTTATGGACCTAACTGTATGTGTGTGTGTGTGTATATATATATATATATATATATATATATATATATATATATATATATATATATATATATATATATATATGGACCATTATTCTGTTTTGCCAACCCACATGTACTGCCCCAGATCTCCAGGCAAAACTGAAGAGAAGGGTTACCCAGTAACCTCAACCTTGTCCAGGTGTCATCAACCTCTTGGACCTATCCCATGAAGCTTTCTAACCCCTATAGCAACATCAGCAACAGACTATAAAACACCAGAGATTTCTGGCACTGGTACCTTGAATGGGGATCAGTTGTATCTCTCTTTCTTTCTATCAGATATATTCACCAAAGATGGATCTACTGGGAGCTTTAGCCACCTGGTAGCCCTGTTGTTCACCAGACTCAGAAGTCTCTTCACCATGACATGACCTCAAGCCACAAAGGGTTTTGTCTGGAATTAAGTACTTAAATACAGCCATTTCTCAAGATAATTACATCAATAAAAGGTAAAAGAGAAAGAAATGATTTGAACATTTCATCCTCCAGTAATGATATAACTAAATACATGTAGAACTAACAAGTCTGGTGAAAGCTGTGACTGAGACTCAGAAGTGATTCCAGGTTCTGTGGTTGTTTAAACCAATAAAAGCTTATTTGTGATATGTTTGGTTACAGTAACCTATGTGTTAGCCATTTTCTGACTGTGTCTTTCTGTCTTGTATTACTAGTATCCCTCATACTGTTCTTGTCACTATGTGTAAAAAAAACCTCAACAAATTTAATTCCACTTTCTGTGTCTCCCATGTGCTGGCAGTTTATAAATGACAAAGAAGAAATCAGACAAACCTATTCAATATATTGTTAAGGACTATGCAATATATAGATGCATCAAGACAAATCTGTCTCTAGGAAAATGTCTTTTTATAATACAGTGTCTTACAAAAGTATTCATCCCCCTTGGTGTTTGTCCTGTTTTGTCGCATTAGAAGATGGAATTAAAATGGATTTTTTTTTTTTTTTGGGGGGGGGGGGGGGGGGGTAGCACCACTTGATTTACACAACATGCCTCCCACTTTAAAGGTGCAAATTGTTGTTTTATTGTGACACAAACAATAATTAAGATGAAAAAACAGAAATCTGGAGTGTGCATAGGTATTCACCCCCTTTCGTATGAAACCCTTAAATAAGAGCTGGTCCAACCAATTCACTTCATAAGTCACATAATTAGTTGATTAAGATCCACCTGTGTGCAATCAAAGTGTCACATGATCTGTCACATGATGTCTGTATAAATCAACCTGTTCTGGAAGGACCCTGACTCTGCAACACTACTAAGCAAGCAACCTGAAAACCAAGGAGCCTCCAAACAGGTCAGAGACAAAGTTGTGGAGAAGTATAGATCAGGGTTGGGTTATAAAAAATATCCCAAACTTTGAATATCCCATGGAGCATTATTAAATTCATTATAGCAAAATGGAAAGAATATGTCACCACTACAAACCTAACAAGAGAAGGCCAACCACCAAAACTCAAAGACCGGGCAAGGAGGGCATTAATCAGAGATGCAACAAAGACGCCAAAGATAACACTGAAGGAGATGCAAAGACGCACAGCGGAGAAAGCAGTATCTATCCATAGGACTACTTCAAGCTGTACACTCCACAGAGCGGGGCTTTATGGAAGAGTGGCCAGAAAAAGTAAATGCTTCAGAAAACACGTTTAGTGTTTGCCCAACAGCATGTGGCAGACTCCCCAAACACACAGAAGAAGATTCTCTGGTCAAATGAGACTAAAATTGAGCTTTTTGGCCATCATGGGAAATGCTATGTGTGGCAAAAACCCCAAACCCTGAGAACACCATTCCTACAGTGAAGCATGGTGGTGGCAGCATCATGCTGTGGGGATGTTTTTCATCTGCAGGAACAGGAAAGCTGGTCAGGACTGAAGGAAAGATGGATGGTACTAAATGCAGGGCAATTCTGGAAGAAAACCTGTTTGAGTCAGCCAGAGGTTTGAGACTGGGATGAAGGTTCACATTGCAGCAGGACAATGACCCTAAACATACTGCTAAAGCTACACTGGAGTGGTTTAAAGGGAAACATTTAAATGTCTTGGAATGGCCTAATCAAAGCCCAGACCTCAATCCAATTGAGAATCTGCGGCATAATTTGAAGATTGCTGTATACCAACACAACCCATCTAACTTGAAGGAAATGGAGCAGTTTTGCCTTGAGGAATGGGCAAAAATTCCAGTGGCTAGATGGGCTAAGCTAATAGAGACATACCCCAAGAGACTTACAGCTGTAATTGCTGCAAAAGGTGGCTCTACAAAGTACTGATTTTGTGTGTGTGTGTGTGTGTGTGTGTGTGTGTGTGTGTGTGTGTGTGTGTGTGAGTACCTATGCACACACCAGATTTCTGTTTTTTCATCTTAATGATTGTTTATGTCACAATAAAAAAACAATTTGCACCTTTAAAGATGCATTTCCCGGACTCGTTTTTTTTATGTGAAAGTATGTCCCTTTACACACTCATCCAGAAGGGTAAATTTGCACAAGGCCATCTGTCTACAGCAGAAAAAAATAAAATAAAATGCTTCTGGAAAAATCCCAAGGGAGTCTGGAGCCAGATTCGTGACGTTACCTGCGGAAGCGCCAGCAGGCTGCGCGAGCTTTGCATGGTTTCAGTGCACAGCCTGTGTAGACCAAGCGCTCCCATTTCCCTCTCATTGTCTGGTCTTTTGGAAAACGATGAGTACTAATCCCATCAAGACTGGTGTTGCTACACCCTCCTACGATACATCTGTTAACTATTTTAATAATTACGCGATAACGTTGAAGAAATTTGCAGAAAACCACCAGGTTGTTTTCTCATAAACAAACCAGTGCTGACGTAGGATTCAGAGGGAGGCGTCCCACACGTGATGTCACGAAAATCACTGTTTGCCAGGAAATCCAAATGCCAAGTTTTTTCAGAGGCGGACCAATTCGCCTCAAATGGCTTGATTTCAACTGAATTTTTCTGGTATTGCGCGAGGTAAAAAAAAATTGCGCAAAATGTAACAGATATTTGACCAAAGTTTAATATAAAATAGGAGAATTACATTGATCTTGCTCCTGAATTTACCCGTGATATGCGCTTTAAGATTGTAGGCATGTTGTGGAAATAAAAAGGTGCCAACCCTCCAAAAATGCATTTTAATTCCAGCGTGCAATGCGACAAAACAGGACAAACACCAAGGGGGATGAATACTTTTCAAGAGACTGTACATGCCAGTCAAAGTCAAAGTCCCTCCTGTGCCAGGACCTGGTCTTCCCAGGCAGTCTTCCGTCCCAGTACTAACCTTTATAATACATGTAGGTGTTTTTTGGGGGAAACAAACAAAAAAAAAACCCAACTTTATTAGGTGTAGAAATATCTCATAATGAGGGTTGTGGTGGGTACAGAGAATATTCTGGGAATGCTGGGAGTGAGCTGGGAATAGACCTAGGATGGGATGTCCATCTCAGGACACTGTGACATATCCATTCACAGCTAAGGGTGGTTCAGTGCCGTCAATCCACCAAACATGCTTTTGGGAAGTGGGAGGAAACAGGAAAACTTGGCGGAAACCCACAAGGACACAGGAAGAACATGTAAAACGATCGAACTGGGGAACCTGGATCTGTGAGTCAGCAATACAACACAATACAATGTCATTTAATCCACTGCAATTTAATCTAATCCAATCAACACACTTTTATTACTTGATAGTATTATTTTTTATCGTTTTCTCTCAGTTTATTTCTACCTATTTATTATTCCTTAATACATTATTCTTATTCTTCCCACCAACAGTCATTTCACCGGTTATTAAAAGCTGGCGCACTATCTACTTTGAGTTTCCGCATGCGCCGTATGTATGGATAATGTAGTCAATAAAACCGAAACTGTCTGTTTCGACTAACGCAGCCGTGAACCTTAGAACACTACAATACCCATAATACCTTGCGACTCATGCTGTGTGAGCACACGAAGCTTTCGGCTAGCTGGAGCGCCTGCTGGAAGTAACTGCACATTGGATAGACTGAGAGCTGCTACCTGAGGTCTGGGTGAATGATATATCTTTCAGTTTCTCGGTGTGTTTATATGTCATTTCAATTATGGGTCATTTTTAGTGAGAAAAATGGCGATATTGTTGATATGCTTAGCTTGTAGCCCTGGCTAAACAGCTTCCTGTGTGAGAGACAGCAATGTTGACATTCTGAAAGTATACATGTGATAGATAATGTATAACATTAGCCAGCTGTAACACCATGTTGTATAGAAACTAGTTAGCTAAGCGGCTAAAGAGGTGTTTGTTGATTAATAGCGTTGTGGATTTGTGGGGTCGGTGTTCAGTTCGCACTAGTTTCAGTTCGAGCTTTAGAAGTTTGTTTTATAAGCCAGTAGTGCTTAGATAAGAGTTACGAAAAGTTTTTTTAAATAACATGATATTAAAGGTGCTGACTGCAAAGTTGAATTCTGGGCAAAATGTTCTATTTCTGTTGCAGTTTCGAGATGTTTCGCTGCTGTACACACCGTGTATCCTACAGTGGTGCTTGAAAGTTTGTGACCCCTTTTAGAATTTTCTAGATTTCTGTATAAATATGACCTGAAACATCATCAGATTTTCACACAAGTCCTAAAAGTAGATAAAGAGAACCTGGTTAAACAAATGAGACAAAAATATTATACTCGGTCATTTATTTATTGAGGAAAATGATCCAATATTACATATCTGTGAGTGGCAAAAGTATGTGAACTTTTGCTTTCAGTATCTGGTGTGACCCCCTTGTGCAGCAATAACTGCAACTAAACGTTTCCGGTAACTGTTGATCAGTCCTGCACACCGGCTTGGAGGAATTTTAGCCCATTCCTCCATACAGAACAGCTTCAACTCTGGGATGTTGGTGGGTTTCCTCACATGAACTGCTCGCTTCAGGTCCTTCCACAACATTTCGATTGGATTAAGGTCAGGACTTTGACTTGGCCATTCCAAAACACTAACTTTATTCTTCTTTAACCATTCTTTGGTAGAACGACTTGTGTGCTTAGGGTCGTTGTCTTGCTGCATGACCCACCTTCTCTTGAGATTCAGTTCATGGACAGATGTCCTGACATTTTCCTTTAGAATTCGCTGGTATAATTCAGAATTCATTGTTCCATCAATGATGGCAAGCCGTCCTGGCCCAGATGCAGCAAAACAGGCCCAAACCATGATACTACCACCACCATGTTTCACAGATGGGATAAGGTTCTTATGCTGGAATGCAGTGTTTTCCTTTCTCCAAACATAACGCTTCTCATTTAAACCAAAAAGTTATATTTTGGTCTCATCCGTCCACAAAACATTTTTCCAATAGCCTTCTGGCTTGTCCATGTGATCTTTAGCAAACTGCAGACAGGCAGCAATGTTCTTTTTATTACATTCTACCAGTGCAATTCTGTATACTTTACTATTTATTTTTATACTTTTTTTCTATAACTCGTGAGTCAACAGCACCTTCAATTTCGTTGTACCTTTGAAAAAGTGACAATGACAAAGACTTATCTTCTTTTTGGAGAGCAGTGGCTTTTTCCTTGCAACCCTACCATGCACACCATTGTTGTTCAATGTTCTCCTGATTGTGGACTCATGAACATTAGCCAATGTGAGAGAGGCCTTCAGTTGCTTAGAAGTTACCCTGGGGTCCTTTGTGACCTCGCCGACTATTACACGCCTTGCTCTTGGAGTGATCTTTGTTGGTCGACCACTCCTGGGGAGGGTAACAATGGTCTTGAATTTCTTCCATTTGTACACAATCTGTCTGACTGTGGATTGGTGGAGTCCAAACTCTTTAGAGATGATTTTGTAACCTTTTCCAGCCTGATGAGCATCAACAACGCTTTTTCTGAGGTCCTCAGAAATCTTCTTTGCTCATTCCATGATACACTTCCACAAACATGTTGTGAAGATCAGACTTTGATAGATCCCTGTTCTTTAAATAAAACAGGGTGCCCACTCACACCTGATTGTCATCCCATTGATTGAAAACACCTGACTCTAATTTCACCTTCAAATTAACTGCTAATCCTAGAGGTTCACATACTTTTGCCACTCACAGATATGTAATATTGGATCATTTTCCTCAATAAATAAATGACCAAGTATAATGTTTTTGTCTCATTTGTTTAACTGGGTTCTCTTTATCTACTTTTAGGACTTGTGTGAAAATCTGATGATGTTTTAGGTCATATTCAGGGTTTTTTCTAGGAAAATTTAGTATGAGGGCGCTCACCATGGCGAGGGAGCGAAGCGCACGGTTGTCCCCCCCCCCTCCGCCGTGCAAAGCTACAATGAGGCTACAATGGGACATTCTGAGGCTATCTGAGAGGGAAATTGTAACAAATTGTCTGTCAACATTGAAAAAGAAAGAAGTAATCTTCTGCCCCGGACAGTCTTTGGCTTTCTTCCGCTTCGTGCCGCGGGATGACATCTTTCAATGCCCAAGTGTCAACAAAAACAACTCGCGAACTACTTCTGTCAAAAGCTCCCGCACCGGTGGGTGAAAGGTCATTCAGTCTCGCTCTACAAGTCAGCTGACCTTGTATGTAACCCATGTCAAATCTCACGAGAGCAGCCGCGACAAGTAAACAAACATGGCGCCTCAGTCTGGAAAACGCCAATTCGGATTGTTTTTGCACCGTCTGGCGGTGTATCTACTATGATTGGAATATTTTGGAGTAATTATAACGTATTTGATGATCAGACACATTGTCACGTGGTGTTGCTGGGATGTTTTCATGGAGAAACGATCGTTTTGAGAGATTGCATGTTGTACAGTAGCATACAAGTGCATGGCCTAAGTGTGACTTGGGCTTCAATCGACATTTCGGTAAGAGGGTGCACGCCAAGCGTAAGAGGGCGCAGCGCCCCTGTTCCCCGGTTTAGACGAAAGCCTGATATTTATGCAGAAATATAGACAATTCTAAAGGGTTCACAAACTTTCAAGCACCACTGTACGTGTAAATGTTTCCCGAGATAAAAAGCATCCTGCATTTTACGGAGGTTGCTGAAGCAAGTGAGCAACAATATCACGTGACCACCATGGGGTGTGTTTGACCTACTTTTAACCAAAACAATTCGGCATGGGCAAACATGTCAGAGTTCGCTCAACCTCCAGCATAAAAGAAAAGGAAAGCCTGCCTCATGAGTGCAACTGCAAGATAGAGCAATGTTAGATGATGTCATTTTTCTGGACAGATAATTAGGTTAAATCGTTTTAGCTAGCACTTAGCTATCTTAGTCTTGGAATGCATGGGCTCAACTCCACAGTAGTGAGTATGGAGTTATACACTTAATTATTTGATCTTGCAGAGAAAGAAATGATAACCCAAAAGCAGTAACAGAGAAAAGATATATTCGCCTTTTGTTTCATGGATCTATTCGCTACGACTCAAAACTCTCCAAGGTCGATGCAGAGCCACCATGTTTTCCACGTGTCGCCATCTTGGTGTGATGGAGTTCCATTGTTCTGCTAATTAGTTAAAGCTCCTCACGCTCGGCTGTTTCCATAGGGCCATACCGTTTACCTCAAGAGGTTGGAAAACATTCCCAAAACGGAGAAAAGTGACCGTTAGTACAGCAAAATGATCACATCTTGTCCGCATGATATTGTTCTCATAAGACATAGGAAAATGCCATTTCATGCACAATGAAATTTTTTTTTTTTAAATTTCAGATGAATTTGCAGTCAGCAACTTTAATCAACCATTGTGTGAGCAAAATATTTGCAGAGGCACAAAATCAATCTGAATAGAATAATAATATTATAGCATATGAACCATCAAATTGTGTAGTGTCATGTATTTCACGTCAGTAAATTGCTGCATTGTCTTGTGACAGTGATACTAATAATGAGAGACACATGAATTCCTTTCTTTGACATCACATGCCATGCTCCAGAAACAACAACACGACATGTATTATGGTGTGACTCTGCTGGGTGTCTGGTGGACAGCAGTGAACCAGCGCTTTCACTTTACACCATTATGATATAGTTACGATCCAATATCAAACTTGACATGTTGAACAGTTTTCTGGTTACATCTGTTATGTCCACGCACGTTGGTGTGCACACACCATGAGGACTAATTACCATGCACCTGTTCCTGATTAGAGTGCAATCACAGCGCATACACATAAGGACTCTCAGGAACACATAGACTTTGCGATGTATACGCTCTGTACCCTGCATCTGATAGAAGGACTCTTCCATCCATCGACCCCCATGACAGAAACTGCCAATTGTCCAACAAGCTAATGGACTAATAAAACTGTTGTAACTAGTTTTATATGAAACTGTCATGGATATTTTCAGTAAAATGTGTTAGTGAATAATGCCACGTTATTTTTTTTTTAAAGCAATTACAAATAAGCGCTGGATAAAAAACCCATTTAGCTTATGTAAATAAAGATACAAATTTCATTGTCGGGTGGCCAAGTGTTTGAGATACATTGCCTTGCACTTACTTTCCCTGTGGTGGTACATATTCGTTCACATCGACGTCGTACGGTCGCAAAAGCCATCAAAAACCAGGTTGATGTATTACCATATTCTTTTAAATATTGAGCTTTGCTCTGCACGCTTCGCACAGGGAGCGCCACGATAATAACTTTGGTAATGGTGGTAATTTAATGACTGCTGCCAATAATGTTGTGATTTCATCACTATTTTTAAAAGGTAGCAACAGATACAGTGGTTCAAAGGCATCATTTTATGAACAATAGATTATGCCTTTTTGTTCAGACAAGGGATTTCTAAAAACACAAACTGGAATACAAGTATCAGCTTCCTGAAAAATATTTGGCTCAGTTGACATTATTTTATGCAGCTTGTATACCTGCACAAAGATTATCCGTGTAAAAATGAAAGCGTACATGCACCTGTGGTTAATTTAATAAATGCTCAAACCACCGCTGGAGGTCAGGTGGATTTAAACCATTTTTAAAAAATACAAATTCGGCCGTTTCCCCAATCAAACAACCAAAACTCTTCCTGTCATAGCACGCATGCTTCATGACTGCAGAAGATGACTAAGAAATGCCTCAAAACCTTTTGCATACAGCAACTGAAAACGAAGAATGGTACAGGAAGTTGGTGGTCATATATTTTAAGATGAATGCACGACACTAATTTACTGTTTTGTAGTAAAGTGTAAATGGATATCATTCAGATCTTCTTCGATTACAATCCAGATGAACCGAGTCACTGATTTCCAACACTATCGTCTTCTACTGTTTAGCAACAAGTATAGTTGCTTGCCATAGAGCTTTGACTTGAGAAACTGTTCCTTTTTGGTGTTGCATTGCATCCTTGTTTTCCATAATTTCCCCAGACGTGTTTTGCTATAAGAGGTACAGTACCAGTCAAAAATTTGTACACCCCTACTCATTCATAGGTGTTTCTGAATTTTGGCTATTTTCTACACTGTAGAACAATACCGAAGCCATTCCACCGAATCGGTGCCATTTCTGTCCCTAGAAAATTATATGTATAAATGCACATAAAAATGTACTTTAAAATACATTTCCTTATTACGCAGAATGTCCTGCATATTGATCTGATTTCAAATTTAAGATATATAATTGTAAGGATTAATAAAAACTACCTAAAACACTGAAAAATAGCATGTGTTACCTGTCCCCGCACTCTAACTTTATACTTAACTATGAAATATTATGATTAAAATCCTTCAGAAACAGTATTTCTTTTGCACTGTTGTGTGACTCCATATCCTATCCATGGTTTAAATATATTTTTTTTCATAAGAAATCCACAATATCTTGGTTAAAATACACATTTTAGTCGTGTCCCTGGGTTTTCACTCAGTCCTGTTACCCAAACATATTACCCCATCTGACAAATTTGGAACATTCCATAAATCACATGCTCAACAGGAAGTTACATCAGTTGTGTCTTCTGAAGGCCATGGGAACACCAAAATTTAGTTCTCTCATTTACTTTTCTGTATATTTGATAATTTTTTAACTTTGACTGATAAGGTCAATGTCAACATACTGTCCTGTTACTTAAATTATTTCTTAGATGATATTTGTTTATTTTAAAAATACAGATTTTTGGTAAATCACTAGAATGTGCTAAGTGTAGTCATGCTATTAGCGATGGCGCCATGTGGCTTAATTCCATGTATTAGCTAATCCTAGGCTAAAAACTCAGTCCTGTTACTTTCAGTCCTGTTACTCATATAAAGAGTATGCAGCCATCTTTGACTTCCAAACCTTGTAAAAAAATAAATAACGTAGCCTGAGGTTGACCAATACACATTTTGAATAGTTAAATATGTGTGTTGTTATAATCAGTGTTGAAAAGATATAACAAATTAAGTTTAATTTGGGAGTGGTACAACAAGCAAATGGCACCCATTCGGTGGAATGTCCCATGAAGTAACATCTGGAGCATAGATGGAATCATGTGGTTAACAAAAAGGGTTAAAAATAGTAATGACAGGCCATTTTTTAAAAGTAGTTGTCATAGTGTTGTGTAATGTATCGAATTAAAGAGTGTGAAGATCTGAATTGAAAACTTCTGTTTAATTTTGTAAATATGTCTAAAAAAAACAAAGTGATGAACATTTGAAAATCCTCACCTCATCTCACCTCACCTTGTCCCATCCTCATTTTGAGGGTCAGGGACTATGGTAGCTTCCAGCACCAGCTTCCGTACAGTCTGATAGTGTCCTGCCTGTCCAGTCCCTGATGTCATTTCCCCATTTCCTGTGTGGCCTCCCTCTGCTTCTGGTGCCACAGATCTTTCCTTGCAGTTAAGATGTTCTGGGCTCTGGTGACATGTCCAAAGTACTGGAGCTTCTCTCTTTTTACCATGATTAGAAGTGTTCTTTCCATCCCCATCTCTTCCAGAACTGAGATGTTTGAAAATCCAGTGTTTTTATAAAATTTCCATTTCTGTCCGTTGCCCTGGTCACAAACCAGCAATCGGTTTCCATTGGTTTAATTTTCCATTCATGAGAGAAAACCTCAATCAGAAATTAATAGACCAAAATTCCAGAGATTTAGAATTTTGAGTATCAGGGTAAGAGTTACAGATAAAGGCGGCTTCTTGTAGATCGCAATTATACGCCGAGAAAGCTTAAAAGGAATACATCAATGAAATCGGTCCATCCCGTGTGTTTGAACATAAAAGCCAGATTTGAGAGGGTATGTTCACTTTAAATTGTGGACACCAAGCATGACTAATGACGATGGTGCTCGAATGTGCTGTGTATAAGAGGGTCAAACTTTTGTTAATAAGATAAGATAAACTTGATTCATCCTTTGGTGGGGAAATTTACATGTTCCAGCAGCTCACAGATAGAAAAGGGCCAGGAATGGAGAGTAACAAAAAAATAGAGTGCAATAAAAGTAAAAAAAAGTAATAAATAAAAAAGGAAAAAACACAGGCCATGTATGTAGCGTACACAACAAAATATGAATGGAACTTAAATAAGAGTATTACTTCACCTGAAGTAGTAATATTGCACTAATTAAATACTTGCAACTGAAATAGAAATATTGCACCAGGTAGTGAATGTTACTGCACAGCATAATATAACTACTACTACTTCTTCTGGCTGCTCCCAATTAGGGGTCCCACAGCGGATCTTTCGTCTCCATTGCTCCCTGTCTTCTGCATCCTTCTCTACCACACCTGCCACTTTCATGTCCTCTCTCACCACATCCATGGATCTCCTCTTTGGCCTTCCTCGTTTTCATGTGCCTGGCAGCTCCATCCTCAACATTCTCCTTCCCACATGCTCTGCATCTCTTCTCAGGACGTGCCCATACCATCTCAGTCTCATCTCTCTTAGCTTAATTCCCAAGCTCTCCACATGTGCTGTCCCTCTGATGTGCTCGTTCCTTATCCTGTCCAACCTCGTCACTCCCATTGCAAACCTTAACATCCTCAACTCCGCCACCTCCAACTTTGCCTCCTGTCTCTTCGTTAAGGGTACGGTCTCCAATCCATACATCACAGCTGGTCTCACTACTGTCTTATACATCTTACCTTTCACTTTCCTATCACAAATGACTCCCGAAATCCTTCTCCAACTGCTCCACCCTGCCTGCACTCTCTTTCTCACCTCACTATCGCAGCCCCCATTTTCCTGCACAGTTGACCCCAAGTACTTGAATTCACCAACTTTCTTTACGTCTACTCCTTGCATCTTCACTACACTCTCATCCCCATTCTCATTGATGCACATGTACTCTGTTTTGCTCCTGCTCACCTTCATTCCTCTTCATTCCAATGCATACCTCCATCTCTCCAAACCCAACTCGGCCTCCTTTCTACTTTCACCACATATCACAATATCATCCGCAAACATCATGTTCCATGGTGACTCTTGCCTCATTTTGTCCGTCAAGCTATCCATCACTATGGCAAACAAAAAAGGACTCAAAGCAGATCCTTGATGGAGTCCCACCTTCACCTTGAACCATTCAGTCGTTCCAACTGCACACCTCACTGCTGTTTCACTGTTCTCATACATGTCTTGCACCACTCTAATATACTTCTCATTCACTCCGCACTTTCTCATACAATACCATAACTCATCTCTCGGCACTCTATCGTATGCCTTCTCCAGGTCTACAAACACACAATGTAGCTTTCTCTGGCCTTCCCTGTACTTCTCCATTCACATTCTTAAAGCAAAAATTGCATCCGACGTGCTCTTCCTTGGCATAAACCCGTACTGCTGTTCACAGATTGCTACCTCTCTTCCCAATCTCGCCTCCAGTACCCTTTCCCATAACTTCATGGTGTGGCTCATCAATTTTATCCCTCTGTAATTACTGCAGCTCTGTACATCTCCCTTATTATTGTATATTGGGACTAGCACACTCTTTCTCTATTCATTTGGCATTTTCTCATTCTCTAGGATCTTATTAAACAATCTCGTTAGGAACTCCACAGCTGTCTCACCCAAACATCTCCAAGCCTCAATCAGGATACCATCTGGTCCGACTGCTTTCCCGGTCTTCATTCTTTTCATGGCTGCCCTCACCTCATCCTTACTAACCAACTCTGCTTCCTGATTTGCTGTCTCCAACGAATCTGACCTTTTCTCTCTTGGATTCTCCTCATTTAATAAATCCTCAAAGTACTCTTTCCACCTTCTTAATACACTCTCTTTGTTTGTCAGCACATTTCCATTTCCATCGTTCATCACTCTTACCTGCTGTACATTCCTCGCTTTCCTGTTTCTCTGCCTAGCTAGTCTGTACAGGTCTTTCTCTCCTTCTTTGGTCTCCAGTCTTTCGTACAACTCCTGGTATGCATCTGCTTTCACCTTTGCTACCGCTCTTTTTGCCTTCTGTCTTGTCTCTCTGTATAACCGCCTGCTTTCCTCGTCTCTCTGATCGTCCCAATTCTTCTTTGCTAGCCTCTTCTCTTTTATAATTTCCTGCACTTCTTTGTTCCACCACCATGTCTCCTTGTCTTCCTTCCTCCTTCCCGATGACCACCCTAGCACCTTCCTTGCTGCCTCTCTTACTAGTACAGCAGTAGTATCCCAATCTTCTGGCAGACTTCCATCACCACTCGGTGCTCGTCTCATTTCTTCCCTAAACTCCTTCTGATGTTCAACCTCTTTTAGTTTCCACCACTTAATCTTCGGTGCCACTATTTCACGCTTCCTCTTTTGCACTTCCAAGCTCATCCTGCACACGACCACTTGATGTTGTCTAGCTACACTCTCCCCTGCCATCACTTTACAGTCTCCAATCTCCTTCAGGTTACCCCTTCTGCAGAGTATGTAGTCCACCTGTGTAGATCTTCCTGCACAGCATAATATAACTAATTCTCTTCAAAACAGTATTACTGATATTTATACACCACTTCATTTTTTTTCTCCATGAAAAAAAATAGTAAAATCATTGATTTTTAGGAAGGATACAAAATTTTCCTCAGTGATCCGATCTTTCGCAGGCACTAGACAGCAAAGTGTAGAGCCGATTTTATTGGAAAATCAAGTCAGCGTGAGAGATTCGACCACCTGGTGGGAATCACGAGTTTCAAGCTGATTGAACCAACAGTGAGCAAGCTGGAAGCAACAACAAAACACACGGACCGGTGTCCAGTTGCTCTCTTCAACCAACCACAGATTACTATGTACCTGGATGACTGAGATTCTTCACAGATATGTTTCTACGCACTTTGGGATGAGATCCCTTCGACTGGTGCAGGAGTATGAGAGGACTTCCAGAAAACTGGCAGACATCTTAGCCAGAGAGGATCGTTCATTTTTGTCAACCTGGAACGACCATCATTGAACAGAGGTGGGTGTCTATGACATCTTTTATCAGCCACCTACAATGCAGCCATCAGCATTCTGATTCAGATTCTATGATGATCCATGAGAGGATAAACACTTGATACTCCCTATTAGTCAGACAGAACTGAGGAAGCCTTTAGGATGAGAGGCGAAACGTTTTCAAGAATCTTCAAGCAAGTCCAGTTGCTCTCTTCAACCAACCACAGATTACTATGTACCTGGATGACTGAGATTCTTCACAGATATGGACCGGTGACGAATATCACTAAAAAACCCAAGATGGTGGCGCCCGTGAATTTGGTGTATTGCATTACACAACTTTAAAAAATGCTTAAAGTAAAGGTTCATTACAACACCGCACAAAATTAACAATATATTCCATAAATATGTTATTTATTCTTGAATCAACACTAATTTAATGTAGATTAAACGCATTTAAACGTCTTTTAAAGGCCAAACGAAAGCATGCTGTTCTCGCATACAAACGTATCGGAAATTCATCAGCGTAGCGGCATGCTGTTGAGCCTATTAAAAAAAAAAAATGCTTCATGTTTTAGATTCTTCAGCGTAGCCACCATTTCCCCTGATGACGCTTTGCACACTATTGGCGTTATCTTAACCAGCTTCATGAGGTAGTCACCTGGAATGCTTTTCAATTAACAGATGTGCTTAATCAAAAGGGAATTAGTGCAAGTTCTTGTCTTCTTAATGCGTTTGAGATCAAACAGTAAATAGCCCTATTCCACAACTGTAGTAATCCATATTATGTCAAGAACCGCTCAACTAAATAAAGAGAAACGACATCCATCATTACTTTAAGACATTAAGTGTCTTTTAATTAATGAAAATGAAAACCGTTGAATTAGAAGGTGTGGCCAGACTTTTGACTGGTACTGTATGTGTGTGTGCAGTTTGGACATTTATTGCTCGCTTTTGGAGTGTTCTTAATTGTTTCATGTTGCTTCAAAAACTGCTGTTGAATTGTATACAGTAAAGCTGCAATTAACTACCCTGGTGAAAATCTTTCCAGGGTCTTCAAGGATCTGTAAAGTTATTTGTGAGGGACTTTGAGGATCTCAACAAAGATCCTGATAAGATCTTCAAGGATCTTTAAAATTCTTGCCAAGATCTTCAAGAATGTACAAAGATCTTTTAACTTCTTGCCAAGATCTACAAGGATCTTCAAAGTTCTTTTCAAGCTCTTCAGGGATCTTTAGAATTCTTCTCAAGATCTTTAAAGTTCTTGCCAAGATCTTCAGAGTTCTTTTCAAAGATCTTGATCAAATCCTCAAGGATCTTAGCAAAGATCTTAACAATATCCTTGGAAGGATCCTTCTAAGAGCTTCGAAAGATCCTTGAGGATCTTAATGGATCCTTGCAAAGATCTTTGCGGGGATCATGATGAGGATCTTTGTAGGATCCTTAAAAAAATCTTTGTCAGATCCTTGAGGATCTTGACAAATGATTTTGCAGATCTTTTGAAGATATTTCTAAGATCCTTTAAAGATCCTATAAAGAGCCGTATCTTTAAGGATCTTTGGCAGGCCTTTGACAATCCTCATGGATTGTTATAGATCCTGTGAGGTTTTTCACCAGGGTAACTAATTTATATAAATTGTTTTTGATTAGCTGATTAATGCTTTGGTTAACTTGCCAATAAATTATAACCATAACTTCCATCATTAATCTTTCAACTAATCAGAATAAAATCAGTGACATTTTAACAGGAAATCTGTGAATGAAGGAACCATTTCCAACTTTAACATTTACCTGATGATACTATTCATCACAAAAGTTAA
Organism: Neoarius graeffei; assembly: GCF_027579695.1. Classification (NCBI taxonomy): domain Eukaryota; kingdom Metazoa; phylum Chordata; class Actinopteri; order Siluriformes; family Ariidae; genus Neoarius; species Neoarius graeffei. The sequence goes on along the minus strand of NC_083573.1, from coordinate 58,222,817 downwards.
GATTTATGCAGTGTTGGCCTAATTAAGAAAGGTGTGTGTTGGTGTGTGTGTGTGGTCTTTTTATTTATTTATTTATTTATTTATTTATTAAAAAATAGACCATCATGCCATGAATTACCATAGATTGCGTTGAGTATGATTTACTTCAGTGGCTAGTGCTGATTGTAATTGGAAATGGACTTGTATTATTTATCTGTAAAAGGGTGCTGACCGACATCAATTTACAGTGTAATGTTAATAGAAATCTACATTGTTTACTTTTAGAGTTCTGTATGCACACAAACAAACTGCTTACAACGTACAAATCCACTGGAAAGCAGCGTTACCTTACTAGCCATTAGCGTCTGCTCTCGGGAGACTTCGTTGAGGTTTTGTCTGCAACCCGACTATAACACCCAGGCAATGATACCAACTAACAGTCAGACAAAACGCACTGTAATAACTGGACAGCAGCTGAAGTATTTGTTTTGAGATTGTAGAGCGCCATGCTTCCTTTTGAACTGTTTGTGCCTTGCATTTGTGCTGCGCTATTTCAGTTTCACCAGGCGTGCAGAGCACCATTTTATCAGGTCTCTGTTTTAAAGAATTCCCACACTTCGGATGATGGGGTCCGGGTCTTTTGGGATAAAGTCTCGTTTTCAGCATGCCTGGGAGCGGGAGCCACGGTAATTGGGGATGAATGTATACAGTGCAGTGCATCGATGCATTCCATTCGATAATGTCAATGCAGCATTGTTCAGCCCGAATATACAGCCTTTTTTAGCTGATGCTGCTAATTGGTGTTCAGCCTCATAAATCTGAACTGCATCTGAAGTCATAATTTTTCTGTAGGATGCCTTCTTTTGGACCCGCTCCCATAACACCAATAACTACAACTATACCTGTAACTATACCAGTGCCTGAATTTAGTTCCAGTCTGGAACAGTCACACCACAGCTATAATCCCGACTATAATATCGGTTGGTCCTGTCACTCAGATAAATAAATGCAGTGGTGCTTGAAAGTTTGTGAACCCTTTAGAATTGCCTATATTTCTGCATAAATATGACCTAAAACATCATCAGATTTTCACACAAGTCTTAAAAGTAGATAAAGAGAACCCAGTTAAACAAATGAGACAAAAATATTATACTTGGTCATTTATTTATTGAGGAAAATGATCCGATATTACATATCTGTGAGTGGCAAAAGTATGTGAACCTCTAGGATTAGCAGTTAATTTGAAGGTGAAATTAGAGTCAGGTGTTTTCAATCAATAGGATGACAATCAGGTGTGAGTGGGCACCCTGTTTTATTTAAAGAACAGGGATCTGTCAAAGTCTGATCTTCACAATACATGTTTGTGGAAGTGTATCATTGCATGAACAAAGGAGATTTCTGAGGATCTCGGAAAAAGCGTTGATTCTCATCAGGCTGGAAAAGGTTACAAAACCATCTCTAAAGAGTTTGGACTCCACCAATCCGCAGTCAGACAGATTGCGTACAAATGGAGGAAATTCAAGACCATTGTTACCCTCCCCAGGAGTGGTCGACCAACAAAGATCACTCCAAGAGCAAGGCGTGTAATAGTTAGCGAGGTCACAAAGGACCCCCAGGGTAACTTCTAAGTAACTGAAGGCCTCTCTCACGTTGGCTAATGTTCATGAGTCCACCATCAGGAGAACACTGAACAACAATGGTGTCCATGGCAGGGTTGCAAGGAGAAAGCCACTGCTCTCCAAAAAGAACATTGCTGCTTGTCTGCAGTTTGCTAAAGATCACGTGGACAAGCCAGAAGGCTATTGGAAAAATGTTTTGTGGATGGATGAGGCCAAAATAGAACTTTTTGGTTTAAATGAGAAGCGTTATGTTTGGAGAAAGGAAAACACTGCATTCCAGCATAAGAACCTTATCCCATCTGTGAAACATGGTGGTGGTAGTATCATGGTTTGGGCCTGTTTTGCTGCATCTGGGCCAGGACGGCTTGCCATCATTGATGGAACAATGAATTCTGAATTATACCAGCGAATTCTAAAGGAAAATGTCAGGACATCTGTCCATGAACTATGGCTACGTTTACACTAGACCGTATCTGTCTCGTTTTCTTCGCGGATGCACTGTCCGTTTACATTAACCCCCCTGAAAAAGCGGGGAAACGGGAATCCGCCAGCGTCCACGTATTCAATCTAGATCGTATCAGCTCCGGTGCTGTGTAAACATTGAGAATACGCGAATACGCTGTGCTGAGCTCTAGCTGGCGTCTCATTGGACAACGTCACTGTGACATCCACCTTCCTGATTTGCTGGCGTTGGTCATGTGACGCGACTGCTGAAAAACGGCGCAGACTTCCGCCTTGTATCACCTTTCATTAAAGAGTATAAAAGTATGAAAATACTGCAAATACTGATGCAAATACTGCCCATTGTGTAGTTATGATTGTCTTTAGGCTTGCCATCCTTCCACTTGCAAGTAATAAGTGATATGCGCTGGGATCTCACACACAGCGGCTCAGTCCCGAATCGTGGCTTGTTCACTTCACTCGCGCGCTCTGTGAGCTGCGCAGGGCCGGAGTGCGCACCCTCCAGAGGGCACTCGCTGTTCAGGGCGGAGTGATTTGGAGCGCAGGATGCCTGCGGAGCCGAGCGTATCCGCGTATTGGTGTTGCTGTGTGCACGGCTAACGGTTTTAGTGTAAACGCGAATCGTTTTAAGAACGTTAATCTGATGATCCGCTGATTCGACGTAATGTAAACGTAGCCTAAATCTCAAGAGAAGGTGGGTCACGCAGCAAGACAACGACCCTAAGCACAGAAGTCGTTCTACCAAAGAATGGTTAAAGAAGAATAAAGTGAATGTTTTGGAATGGCCAATTCAAAGTCCTGACCTTAATCCAATGGAAATGTTGTGGAAGGACCTGAAGCGAGCAGTTCATGTGAGGAAACCCACCAACATCCCAGAGTTGAAGCTGTTCTGTACGGAGGAATGGGCTAAAATTCCTCCAAGCCGGTGTGCAGGACTGATCAACAGTTACCGCAAACGTTTAGCTGCAGTTATTGCTGCACAAGGGGGTCACACCAGATACTGAAAACAAAGGTTCACATACTTTTGCCACTCACAGATATGTAATATTGGGTCATTTTCCTCAGCAAATAAATTACCAAATATAATATTTTTGTCTCATTTGTTTAACTGTGTTCTCTTTATCTACTTTTAGGACTTGTGTGAAAATCTGAAGATGTTTTAGGTCATATTTATGCAGAAATATAGAAAATTCTAAAGGATTCACAAACTTTCAAGCACCACTGTATATGTAGTTGTTGGTTTTCGCATGAAAATGTAGCAGTTGTATGTTGTTGGTGTGCACACACAGTGGCTGACAGTGACGGCGAGGAAGAGCTGCTTTTGATGCCCATTTTGCACAGAAGGCAAAGCCGAAAGAAGAAGAAAAGGAGATATACTTTAAATTTAAAGATATGCAGTCACACCCACTCTACTGCTGATGATCTTCCATACAGCTTCCTTTTTGGCTGTATCTTGCTTACTTACTTAGCGCCCATTATGCCGACTGGCATGTAGGGCAGCAATGAAAGTCCTTCATTCCTGTCTGTTCTGGGTCAGCATCTGGATGCAGGGCTCTACACTACCTTTTTTTTTTTTTCAGGAGCACACGTGCTCCTAAGTTAAAAATTTTAGGAGCACAGGGAAAAAAATGGGGGCACAAGTAGGTTTTCATTTTAAAGGTTTATTGCAGCACAAACCTTAGACACACCAACACACAAAATGCAAAATTCAATTGAGAATGAATGAATGAATGAATGAATGAACAAACAAATGAATAACGAACAACTGAATGAATGAACAAACAGTAGCTAAACAGAGAGCAGAGTTCAGCAGAGCTAACATGATCATCAAGGACAGCTCCCACCCTGGCTCTGAGTTCTTTGACTTGCTGCCCTCAGGCCGGCGTTACAGGTGCATCAAAGCAAGGACCAACAGACTCAAAAACAGTTTTTTCCCACAGGCCATAACCACCTTGAACAATTAGCCTTTTTCACATTACGTCACTTGCAGGGGAACTCGTATCCGTTTTCAGCCTTTTGAATGGAAGAAGAGGTATACGGCGGCAACATATGTTAACAAAACTGTGTCATTCACAGATAAGATTGATAATAATATTGCGCATTTTTGTTCATTACGTATTGTTAGCGACCATTCCAGTCACCTATCTGTCTTGTTTTGGAAAGGAAGTTTACTGACTTTCTATGGTTGCTACTTGTTAGCCAGCAGATTAGCATGCCGCCTCTTCTTCCATTCAAAAGGCTGAAAACGGATACGAGTTCCCCTGCAAGTGACGTAATGTGAAAAAGGCTAATTACATGCACTGACTGATGCCACTTCTGGCAGGTGCAACAATGCGCCAACAAGGACCTAAAAGGACAATATTCTCACACTTACCTGATACAGTGCAATACTTATTACAGTGCAACCTCACAGAGCAACTTTTTAGTTTTTATAGCTTTTGTATATTTTATATTTATATTTCCACACTTTTACATCCATACCCAATACAATGCCATACCAAATACAGTGCAATATCCTGAGTTTTGTAGCTGAACTGAATTTCTATAACTAATATGCAATTAACATCTGTAACTCAACACGCCCAGTTGTGTATATATATTCTTTGTTTTTCTGCTGTGTTGTGACATGCACCATTTGCATATACTGTATATTATTTGTTTTTCTGCTGTGTTGTATGTTCCCATCTAAATGTTTGCACTGGGGTGTGTGCTTTCCATCTCATTGTATAATTTTCCCACACCTCCTCCCGTCGTTCTAGCTTTCTTCACTACACTTTCTTCCTCATCCGTTCTTTTATTCTTGTTTCCACCATCATTGCTTTTAAAAAACGCCGTTATTCTCTGCATAGCGAATATATTTCTCAGCTTGGTCCGAACCAACTCTCAGTTATCCCTCAGTTGAATGATCTGATGAATCCCTAAAAAGCACTTTTCTCACCTAATGCCACACCCACAACATGCAACCATGGGAAAAAGGGGCAATCACAGAAAGATGAGTAGAAAACGGGAAATGTTACGGGGGATATTTATTGTGATAGTAGGCTATTGTAGCGTCAGCACAAAAGCACCGGACTCAACTTTAACTGAAAGTGTTATTCAGTAGCCTAAACTTATTCAAGCTACAGACCGAGAAGAATAAAAATCTCATGTCCCGGTAAAACGCACTAGCATGGCAGAACGGCAAAAAAATGTAACTTTTTCACTCTTCCTCCCCGGCTACCGTGGGAACCACCGCAGTGCAAGACAGAGGCAATGCACGCAACTACAGACAGGGAGCAAGGTGCAGGCAGAACATACACACACACACACACACACACGTACACAACACTGAACACACACACAACAATACAGGCCGTTACTCGTTACACTATATTAGGTAGGCTATCCAGTGCTGGATTTACATACTTTGCAGTTTAACGTTTGATACATTTTAGAATGTTAAACTCGTCGCGTCTGTGCTCAGTGCTTTCCTAAATTGTCGGCCGCAAGAAGCCCTCACACGAATGCGTGTTTTTTTTTTTTTCTTCGTCGTTCGCGTGCCGAAAAATTCGCTCGCAAATGTGAGTGAAATGTGCGCACTGTAGAGCCCTGTCTGGATGGTACCCCACATGTGCTGCCAGGTCTTCATTTCTCCCTCAGCTGTTCTGTGTCAAGTGTTCTTCGGCCTGCTTCATTTCCTTTTGCCTTCAAGTGTCCAATGTAGACCTGTTCTTGCAGTGTCATTCTGTTCTCTTCTGAGGACATGTCCAATCCACGTCCATCTCCTCACAAGTATGGTACCCATGCGTTCTTGTTTGCGTTTACGTAGCAGTTCCTCATTTGAAATCTTGTTTGGCCAGAATATTCTCAGGATTCTTTGTAAGCTCTTTGTGTGGAAGACGGATAATTTGTTGGGGTCATCCTCTGTCATTCTCCAGCGTTCTGATGTGTAAAGAAGGGTGGAAAAGACGCAACTCTGATATAATTTCAGTTTGATCTTAAAACTGTATTGCTGAGACTTCCAGACATTGTTGAGCATATTGAAGGCATGTCTAGCTTTACTGAGTCGATTCTTGATGTCTTTATCTGCTCCTCCATCATTCGTGACAAAGCTTCCCAAAAAGATTAACAACTCTGTTGCTCGTAAAACTTTGCCATTTACCTGGATCGGTAAGGGGTTTTGAGTGTTTAAAGTCATTACTTCTGATTTCTTCTGGCTGATCTTTAAGCCTACAGTGGGGCAAAAAAGTATTTAGTCAGCCACCAATTGTGCAAGTTCTCCCACTTAAAAAGATGAGAGAGGCCTGTAATTTTCATCATAGGTACACTTCAACTATGAGAGACAGAATGGGGGGAAAGAATCCAGGAAATCACACTGTAGGATTTTTAATGAATTAATTGGTAAATTCCTCGGTAAAATAAGTATTTGGTCACCTACGGCACAAACAAGCAAGATTTCTGGCTCTCACAGACCTGTAACAACTTCTTTAAGAGGCTCCTCTGTCCTCCACTCGTTACCTGTATTAATGGCACCTGTTTGAACTCGTTATCAGTATAAAAGACACCTGTCCACAACCTCAAACAGTCACACTCCAAACTCCACTATGGCCAAGACCAAAGAGCTGTCAAAGGACACCAGAAACAAAATTGTAGACCTGCACCAGGCTGGGAAGACTGAATCTGCAATAGGTAAGCAGCTTGGTGTGAAGAAATCAACTGTGGGAGCAATTATTAGAAAATGGAAGACATACAAGACCACTGATAATCTCCCTTGATCTGGGGCTCCACGCAAGATCTCACCCCGTGGGTTCAAAATGATCACAAGAACAGTGAGCAAAAATCCCAGAACCACACGGGGGGACCTAGTGAATGACCTGCAGAGAGCTGGGACCAAAGTAACAAAGGCTACCATCAGTAACACACTACGCCGCCAGGGACTCAAATCCTGCAGTGCCAGACGTGTCCCCCTGCTTAAGCCAGTACATGTCCAGGCCCATCTGAAGTTTGCTAGAGAGCATTTGGATGATCCAGAAGAGGATTGGGAGAATGTCATATGGTCAGATGAAACCAAAATAGAACTTTTTGGTAAAAACTCAACTTGTCGTGTTTGGAGGAAAAAGAATGCTGAGTTGCATCCAAAGAACACCATACCTACTGTGAAGCATGGGGGTGGAAACATCATGCTTTGGGGCTGTTTTTCTGCAAAGGGACCAGGACGACTGATCCGTGTAAAGGAAAGAATGAATGGAGCAATGTATCGTGAGATTTTGAGTGAAAACCTCCTTCCATCAGCAAGGGCATTGAAGATGAAACGTGGCTGGGTCTTTCAGCATGACAATGATCCCAAACACACCGCCCGGGCAACAAAGGAGTGGCTTCGTAAGAAGCATTTTAAGGTCCTGGAGTGGCCTAGCCAGTCTCCAGATCTCAACCCCATAGAAAATCTTTGGAGGGAGTTGAAAGTCCGTGTTGCCCAGTGACAGCCCCAAAACATCACTGCTCTAGAGGAGATCTGCATGGAGGAATGGGCCAAAATACCAGCAACAGTGTGTGAAAACCTTGTGAAGACTTACAGAAAACGTTTGACCTCTGTCATTGCCAACAAAGGGTATCTAACAAAGTATTGAGATGAACTTTTGTTATTGACCAAATACTTATTTTCCACCATAATTTGCAAATAAATTCTTTAAAAATCAGACAATGTGATTTTCTGGATTTTTTTCTCATTTTGTCTCTCATAGTTGAAGTGTACTTATGATGAAATTTACAGGCCTCTCTCATCTTTTTAAGTGGGAGAACTTGCACAATTGTTGACTGACTAAATACTTTTTTGCCCCACTGTATCTACCGAGCAAATTCATTGAGGCGAGACGATTTCTCTTGCATCTTTTGGTAAGGATGGGACAATAATGCTAGATTGTCAGCAAAATCTAAATCTTCCAAAAATGAGAAGCATCCATCTTCTGCCTCTGATTCTTCTTCTGTTGTTCAGCACATCACCCAATCAATGGCAAGGTTGAAGGGGAGTGCTGGCATTACGCACCCTTGTCTCACTCCTGTCTTCACTTCAATACTGTAGTCGTGGTTCCCCACCCGGCATGTAAAGTTAGTATAAAAAGATCTTGATGATGGGATCCCGTACTCTTGCAGTATTTGCCATAAGCTATCCCTGTGGAGGCTGTCGAAGTCTTTCTCAAAGTCAACGAAATTGATGTAAAGTTGCCTCTGCCACTATGTGCATTGCTCAGTGATGTTACGAAGTGCAAAGATCTGATCTGTACATCCTGTTCCCTTTCTAAAACCTGCCTGCTCTTTACGAAGTTGTTGGTCCACTGCACATGTTGGACACTGAATGATAACTTTCGCCAATATCTTACTAGGGATTTACAAGAGGGTGATTCCACGCCAGTTGCTACAGTCTCTTAGGGTGCCTTTCTTCAGAATCTTCACAATTACTCCCTTTGTCCAGTCATCAGGAACCACTTTTCTCTCCCAGATGATGGCAAAGAGTGGCTGTAGAACTCTGGTTGCAAGGATTGCGTCTGCCTTGAACAGTTCTGCACTGAGGAGGTCTTGACCAGGGGCTTTTCTGTTCTTTAAAGTCTTTATAGCTGCTATTCTCTCTTCTTTGGTTCGTGGTTCAGTAATCATCATCATCATCATTTCTTCCCATTTGGTGCACTATCGGCCTTGGGGCGATCTTGCTGGAATCTGTGGTCCAACAGTTCACTAAACTCCGATCTCTCCAACATTATATGTCTTGCTTGCATGGTATCCACGCCAAGCAGTTTCTCCACCCTATTCCATAACTTGGCTTGCAGCCCATTGATTGAAGAGCACTTGTTTCTGAACTGCACTATTATGAAGGCGGCATATGTGTGCTATATACTTGAGATGTTGTCGATAGCAGAAATCACGTATCAAAGGAGTGTCCGTGATATTGCGCAGGTTTTCATTGGAGATCTTATAACTCCAGTCAACGTCTTCACTCTGACAATACTAATGTCCAGATCAGCTTCTGCTACCTGTATGTCTGCCTCTGTTGTTGTTGTTGGTGGGCTATTTAAAACTTCACTAAAGTGCTCTGCCCATCTAGCGTCTTGTTCTGACTCCTCTGTCATAAGAAGTCGTCCTTGTTTGTCTGTGATCAGTGCATCGGTAGTTCCTCTATACTTGCCACACACTACTCTGGTGATCTTGTACACCTTTCCTTTTTTGCCTTTTTGGGCTGCATCTTCTGCCTCTCTTGCAAGGTTGTCTATAAATGCTCACTTGTTTGCTCTTACCTTTCGGTTTACTTCTTGATACCGCAGCTCATACCTTTCTTTCAGTCTGTCAGATTTTGCATCGATCATCTGCTTCTTTATAGTTCTTTTTTCAATTACTTGCCAGGTGTCTGCTGTTATTCACACTTTCCTTTTCCTCTGTCGGGTTCCTAAGCATGCTTCACTTGTCTTCAGGTAGGCAGTCTTTGCATGTTCCCATTTGGCGTTGACTTCATCTGTGTCAGGATGTGTATGATCTTTCACGTTTGCCAGCGCTTGAGACCTCTTCTTTAGCTGTAAAGCAAACACATTCTTCACTTTTGGATCTCGCAATTTCTCTACGTCACACTGTGGCCTTACTGTTTTCTTTGCTCCTGTTTTCCTCAGTTTCACTTTCAATACTGCTACTACAAGGTGGTGGTCACCTACCAACGTCGGCTCCTCGTTTTACCCTCACATCAAGCAGTGATCGTCTCTGGGTACCGTTGATCAGCAGGCAGTTGATCTGATTTCGGTCTCTTCCATTCGGTGAATACCATGTCAACTTACGAATGTCTCTGTGTGGAAAAAGAGTCCCTCCAACAACGAGATCATAGGTGGTACAAAGTTCTAATAGCCTTTCGCCATTTTCTTTCATATTACCGCGGCCCTCTTTTCCCATGGCTCTCTCATAAGTGTTGTTGTTGTTGTTGTTGTTTCCAACTTTCACATTCAAGTCTCCCATCACAATTTTCAAATCGTGCCTTGGCACATTTTCCAATTCAGCCTGCAATTGCTTGTAAAATTCATCTTTTGCCATCTTCGTTGTCATCATTTGTTGGACTGTGTAACACTGGATAATAGTCCTTTCATTCTGATCTTGATTAGTCTGCTACTGATAGGTTTCTACTTAGTAAGGCTTTTCTCTTTTCCTTTCTTCAGTATGGTTGCTACTCCCTCACAATGCTGGTCACCTCTTTCTGAATGTAACAGTTTCACCTGTAATGGTTCTCAGTCTTCCTGACCCAGCCCATCTACTCTCACTTATGCCAAGAATATCCAAGCTATAACGTCTCATCTCAGATGTAACCTGCGCTAATTTCCCTGTGTCATCCATTGTTCTTACATTCCAGAGTCCCGTCTTGGTTTTGGTGCTCAGAACATCCATCCTTCTGTCAGTGGCTTCTCCGTAGCTTTCAGCACTGACAACCATATGAGTCTCTTGCAGTGACTCTGGAAGCCCATCGCACCCAGTAGTGTTTGTTGATTTTTTTTTTTTTTTTTCTGTTGTTGTTTCTGTAACAATAGAGTTTTTACAGGATGGGGTTGTTACCCCTGTGCCCAACCCCCAACCTGGAGGACCAGGGATCACTTTTTAGTCTGATCGCTACCTCTTGACCTGTCTGATATGTTTGAATCTACGGCATAGCTCTCAGGGTCATTGAGACACGCAAGCCCCTATACCATGACAAGGTGATGATCTGGTGGCAGTATCTTTGTGCAGCTTGTGCTTTTTGTCATAAAGCATGGGATTCTTTGACACTTCTATTATCAGCTTCTCCTCCGTGATGCAACAAGGATGTACAAAGATGCCTGGGAAAAAACAGCTTGTGCTCAGACAACGTCACATGTAAACGATTACCTGATTGGTCAGATGTCTTATCAAATTGGTCTTATCAAATCCAGGCCTAGAAAAATTGCTCCTGAAGCAACCTCGCTGATAAACTCAGGCCTGGACTCTAGACATCGTTATCAGTCTGGTGTGATAGAGTTGAGTTGTAGTTATCGGTATTGTGGGACCAGGCCTTTACTCTGTCTTGCTTTGTGTTTCTGGTTGAGAGTACACTGTGCACATTCTGGCTGCCCCTTCTCACCTGAGCTTTTTATTTTTTTATTTTTTGTGTTTGTGTAGTTTGATGTTTCCATCCATTATCTGTAACCACTTATCCTGTTCTACAGGGTCGCCGGCAAGCTGGAGCCTATCCCAGCTGACTACGGGCGAGAGGTGGGGTACACCCTGGACAAGTTGCCAGGTCATCGGACTGACACAGACAACCATTCACATTCACACCTACGGTCAATTTAGAGTCACCAGTTAACCTAACCTGCATGTCTTTGGACTGTGGGGGAAACCGGAGCACCCGGAGGAAACCCACGCAGACACGGGGAGAACATGCAAACTCTGCACAGAAAGGCCCTCGCCGGCCATGGGGCTCGAACCCAGAACCTTCTTGCTGTGAGGTGACAGTGCTAACCACTACACCACCGTACTGCCAAGTTTGATGTTTGAGTGTTTTGTCCGCCGGTTGTGGTGTAGCTCCGGACCCAGTTTTGGGCGTCAGTTCCCACCAGGCCTTGGTTCGCCGTTGGTGATGCTTGTGTTCCTCGATATGGACTGCAGTGAGCTCACTGCTCTTTTAACACCAGGGTTGTCCAGCGCTCTGTGCGGCGGTGCTTTTGTGCTTGGCGCGGCATTCTGCGCGATGTTGTGTGTTGGCTGTGCAGGTAATTTGGGACATACCAGCGCTCTGCGTGGCGGTGCTTCTGTGCTCGCTTTGTGGATCCATTGCGCAGTGTTCCGAGTGATGTTGCCTGGCGGCGGCGTGATGGCTATGCAGGCAGTATGGGACTTATTTTCGTGCACTTTTTGGTGGGACTGTGGCTGCTACACCATTGGACTGACATCCTGACCTTTTGGTGGACTTTTTTATAATTGTAAAGCGACCTTGGGTATGAGAGAAGCACTATATAAATTTAACTTATTTATTATTACTAGAGTTTTAGTTTAAATTAGTAAAAGTGTGGTAGGCCAAAGTGCATTGTCAATTACGGTCTCCTTTCTTTCTTTGTCAGAGCAAAGAAAGAAAGTAAAGCCCAAGCCAAGTAGTGAAGTCTGTTCCTCACTGATCACATTCACTCAGAGGAAGTACGTTCTTTGCTCATGCAGTTTGCTCATCCAGGCAAACTCCATCCTGACTGATTAAAAAGGTTTTTCAGATGTGCAGCTTTCTAATAGCTTTTCTGTGGAAGTTATTACACAGTGTGGGCTGGAGAATGGGTTTCCCTTTATATCTCGCTCCTTCTGACACACGTACATATTAATCTTCTCAAATTCATCAATTTTGCAGCTGTCAAATCTCAAGGCAGTGATCTAATTAATTATTAAGCACTTAATTTAGTTAAAAATCAGATAAAAGTCATCTTATTTGTTGGAGTACAGTGCAGATGATGTTATTTATTTGAAGATATACTCGATTATTTTTCCTTTTGTGATTTTTTTTTTATGATAACGTACAATTTAGAGCTGTGCGATATGAAGATATTATTTCTGTCTCAATGAGATTTTCTGATCTTTTGTTATTCATATTGTAACTCAAGTTTTGTTTTGTTTCTCGTTTCTTTCCCCTCCATTAAATCACCTTTTTTTACACATTAAATTAAAATATTGTTTTTCAGAATGTGATACTGGAGGAATTTAGGATGGAAAAAAATATGATCACTGAGCCAGCGAAGGGGGAAAAAAAAGTGTATAGGCTAATATGACGTTTCTGAGTTGCCGTTAGTTGCCCTGACAGTCTTGTAATAGTGGCACTCAGTCAGTGTCGTGCAAAGGGTGTACATGTCATACACCAACTCCGATTCATCAAATATCATCACGCTCCAACGTCAAGCACAAAAGAAGTGTGACTATACAGTGACAGGCTGGAGCCTCATGCACTCAGACAAGTGAGCGAGCGATCAAGTTTAACATCTAGAATTAGAAAATGGATTTAGGCGAGAGAAACTTTGTTTTATTTCTTGTTCAAAAGGTAAGGCGTTTATTTGTTCGATACCCTGGGGGGAAGCTATTGATTTGATAGTCAGTTGGTTTGTCCTTGATGTAAAATTTGTATTGTTGCCCATTTTGGAGGTTGTTTTAGCGAAAGAGATAACGATATCGAGTGGCGAGTAGGTACCGAGTTTGAGTTGTTGTTTTTTTAAGCATGTGACAATTCACCCAATTCATGATGTGATTCGATTCACAATACTGAGCTCTTAATTTGATTTCCCCAAGGATATTTTTGGCAAGGCAAGTTTATTTATATAGCACATTTCATACACAATGGCAGTTCAATGTGCTTTACAGAAGTAAAAACAAAAACAGCAAACAATAGAGAAATAAAATTACATAAAATAATTTTATTTTTATTCTAAAACAATTAATTAAAAGAATTAAAAGAAAATAATAAGAATTAAACAATAGTAGAAATAAAATAATAAAATGAAGTAGAAATAGGAGGAGAAAAAAGAAACCAGCAGAATAGAATAAAGAATAAAATAGAATAAAGTTAAAATTAAAGTAAATTTAAAACATGCAGAGAAAGTAAAAATTATATATATATATATATATATATATATATATATATATATATATATATATATATATATATATATATATAAAAAGAATATTAATTATTTAACAGAAAGCTTCTGAAAACAGCTTGGTCTTTAACCTAGATTTGAAGCTGCCAACAGCAGGAGCATTTTTAATGTCCTCTGGCAGTTGGTTCCATAGCTGCACTGCATAGTAGCTAAAAGCTGCTTCACCACACTTTGTTTTAACAACTGGTTTTAATAGAATAGGTTTTAATTTTGAAAAAATTATCAAATTTGCAGCATTTATTTTCTTATTATTTAACAACTTAAATACTCCTTTTGTTAAATAAAAAAGAAACCTTTTCATTTATTTTATATATATATATATATATATATATATATATATATATATATATATATATATATATATATATATAGTGATTCCATGCTTATGGGTACTGAAATGGGGACATGAACTTATTTTTAAAAATTCACCTAAAACCATTTCTTTTTTTACCATCAGGTCACAAAATATGTAATCTTTAATGAATGATATGTTAAAAGATAACTTTAATTTTCTGAGATGTAATAAAAACATATTTATATGCCAAAGTCAGAACGTAACAGAAGTGTTGTGGACATATAGATTCTCAATTTTAACAATGTAGAATTACTTTTTGAAACATAGGAAGGTGATGTTTTAGCAAATATAATTAATAAACATGTGTAGTAGAATAAACATACACATTCTTTCAATAAGATTAACATGGTATATAGCTAGATTGTAATTAATTTGTAACAGACGCGAGATGGACAATCGTAACAGAAGTAATGTAACAGACATCATTTTGGAACTCATAGGCTTGACTTTGGCATATAAATATGTTTTTATTACATCTCAGAAAATTAAAGTTATCTTTTAACATATCATTTATTAAAGATTACATGTTTTGTGACCTGATGGTAAAAAAAGAAATGGTTTTAGGTGAATTTTTAAAAATAAGTTCATGTCCCCATTTCAGTACCCATAAGCGTGGAATCACTCATATATATATATATATATATATATATATATATATATATATATATATATATATATATATATAATGAGTGATATATATATATATATATATATATATATATATATATATATATATATATATATATGAGTGATTCCATATATATATATATATATATATATATATATATATATATATAGTGATATATATATATATATATATATATATATATATATATATATATATATATATTTATTTATTTATTTATTTATTTTTTGGGGGGGGGGGGCTGTTTCACAATCAGGGTAGACTTTTCAGATCCACAATAGTCCAAAAATCAAACCTCAAATTTTTTGTTTCTCTGCTGCCAAAAATGACCTTTTGAGATGGAAATTAACTGCACAGAATTTCAGAGCTACCGGTCATATAGCTACTGGGCCTGTTACTTGTGGTGAGAAGAGGCACATACTAGTGTGTTTCTAAAACTGACCCACTTTCTGATAGTCCACAAGAGTAAGGGATACAAAGTGAAAACCTCTTGAAATGTTTGATTTAAAGTACAAATGTTCAAGCACTGTACAGCAATCTTTGTACATGGTAGTGACTGTAAAACAACTGAAGTGGTGACGATCCTTGTGGTTTTCCGGAAAATACGCTTTTTGACAGACTCACATTTCAACCACATGTGAAGCTCTGCGGCAAATGCGTCTTAAACCTGTTTCAAGTCCTGCGTTTTACTGTGCAACAACAGAGTATTCAGCTTCAGAAGAGACAAATACTTTCTTTAAAAATCATTTACAACTTCGTCATTTGGCAAGTTTTCTGGAGAGGACGTTTTTGACGAACAGAGGCACTTTGTTTACAAAAAAAAGTAACTTCCACTTAAACATCTTTCTATTATGTTGCCAGGCAAAACAAACCTCGTCCGGCAGCACTTATTTTATACCTATATGTTGATAATGGTAATATTTCTCAATCATCAGCTGTCAGGTTATAGTCCTATGAAAATCCATGTTTGACGTTTCAAAGTCATTCAAGGTCATGGTGCCAAACGAAAGCCCAAATAGCACTTCCTATAAGTTGATAATGGTAAATATCTGTCTACCATCAACTGTTTTCAAGTTACAGCCCTCTGAAAATCTGTGACCTTGAGTTTGACCTTTCAAGGTCACTCAAGGTCAGAGATCATGGTGCCAAATGAAAGGCCATGTGGGAGTTCCTAGATCCTCATAATAGTAAACATTTTTCTGTCTGCAACCATTTTTGAGTTATAATGGAAAATGTTATTTTGACCGAAAGGTTGACCTTTCCGGTGACCTTGACCCGATTACCCCCAAAACTTAATCAGGTAATCTAAGGAACCATTGTCCACCTACGCTGAAAATTTGAAGTCAATCAGTGCAACCGTCTAGACCAGGGGTATTCAATTAAAACTCACTGAAGTCCAGTTATTAAATTTTGTCCAAGTAGAAGGTCCGAACCGAAGTCCAGCTTGTGTCTTATAGCCTTCCCCTATGTCCACATTTTCATATGGTTTCAACAATATTTATTGTTTATTTCCAATGCAGGAAATGAACTGAGTGCACGACTATCTCTTTTACCATAAATAAAAGTAGTCCCAGGAAAATAAATTCAAGGCCTTTATTTCAGATTAAAGAAAACCGAAACCTCAGAATAAAATGAAGTGCAAACAGAGTGGAATAACTCCTTTTTCTCTTAAATTAAAGTGGTCCCAACCTGAAGAATTGAAGGCCTACACTTCAAGTAAAAAAGTCAACTCAGAAAACATTAACTAAAAAGTGCAAACAGAGCATTGACTTCACATTTTCTCTTCTCATTATCTCTAGCCGCTTTATCCTTCTACAGGGTCGCAGGCAAGCTGGAGCCTATCCCAGCTGACTATGGGCGAAAGGCGGGGTACACCCTGGACAAGTCGCCAGGTCATCACAGGGCTGACACATAGACACAGACAACCATTCACACTCACATTCACACCTACGCTCAATTTAGAGTCACCAGTTAACCTAACCTGCATGTCTTTGGACTGTGGGGGAAACCGGAGCACCCGGAGGAAACCCACGCGGACACGGGGAGAACATGCAAACTCCACACAGAAAGGCCCTCGCCGGCCACGGGGCTCGAACCCAGGACCTTCTTGCTGTGAGGCGACAGCGCTAACCACTACACCACCGTGCCGCCCATTTTCTCTTCTTTGTTCTTAAAATAAGGAGGTCCCAGCCTAAAAAAATGAGGGCCTACTTTTCAAGAAAAAAAAAGTCCACATCTTCAGAAAACAAGTGGCTTTTTTGGGGGGAAATGCAAACAGAACATTTTTCTTTGAACTTTTCTCTTTTTAATTCTTCTTTTACTTTTCTTAATGAAAAAAATGGGCATGTGGCTGACCTGCCAGTAATTTAAATCTTGGTTGGAGTGCCATTCTCATGCAGATATGTAGGTGTTCATTGTTGAGCCTAGAACGGTACTTAGTTTTGACAATGTTCATAGTGGAAAAAGCTGACTCACAGCTGTAAGTCGATCCAAACATAGTCAAGGTGTGCAGTGCTCCTTTGGTTAGACCAGGGAACACACTCCAATGTGTTTATGTTGCCCCAAAATCAACGCTACTTTTAAGGAACATTCGTTTGCACGTTGCTGGGCTGTAAGCGTGTGTGTGTGTGTGTGTGTGTGTGTGTGTGATGAGTCGGGTAGACCTGTCATACTGTGCTTGCAGTTGGGTTATTTTGCGGCCCTCAGCTCGGACTTCAGGGGATAACTTTGCTCAAAAGAGCTGTGCTTCGTTTCGTAGTGGCGCTTCACGTTGCCGCTTTTAATTAATGCCACGTTTTCGGAGCATATGAGGCACACTGGTTTTGAACTGCTCGCCGGAAGAATGAACATATATTTCTCCGTCCATTCATCTTTAAAACAACGATTTTCCTTGTCTACTTTCCGCCGCCTTTTGGAGCAAGCCATGTTGTCTCTGAACTTAACTCTCTTCCTCTCTGCTTGTTGCTCTGCTGTGGCGCGCTGGGTAAACTAACGATTTTATTGGCTCAACTGAGTGAAGCTGTTGTCGTATTAACTGGAGTAGCAGTGCCCGCTGTCAATAGCCACGACCGTCCAAAATAATGCTTCATGAAAATTACTTAATCTCGTGAATTTACCATTGGTCACGGGTCCGGACAGAACCATCACTGGGTCCGGATCCGGACCGAGGTCCGCCATTTGGTGATGCCTGGTCTAGACGCTAGATTGTTAACAGACAGACAAACAAACAAACAAACCGCACTGATTACAATACCTCGCCCTGCTTACTCTATCGCGGGCGAGGTAAAAAAAAAAAGTATACGTCCCAAAGTAAAACTTAGTTAGTGCTAAAAATGCAATTCTGAGTTTAACCAGTAAAATCTAAGCGTAATAATTAAAGTAGAATTAAATGAAATAACCACAAGGTCAAAACTGAGTCTGCATTTGACTTTTACAAACATTACATTACATTTACATTACAGGCATTTAGCAGACGCTCTGATCCAGAGCGATGTACAACATATCCAGAGCAGCCTAGGGAGCAGTTGGGGGTTAGGGGCCTTGCTCAAGGGCACTTCAGCCATTCCTGCTGGTCCAGGGAATCGAACTGGCAACATTTTTGTCCCAAAGCTGTTTCTCTAGCCATTAGGCCATGGCTTCCCCCATAAAGCATATAAACATATTAATAAGAACTTACAAGAGCCGTTACTGCTGCAGGTAGGGCTGCTGTGTTCCTGTAAAATAAAGTTTAAGAAATTGCAGGAGTTTTATGGTGTTATTCAAAAAGACACCCATGATTGCGAAAAAAAAAGCCCTAATAACCAACAACAATAATGATTTCCCTACATTTATAAAGGTTGGAGTAAAATATAATAACCTATTATTAAATAAAATATTCCTTGAATTAAACTTTTATGAACATGTGTACTATCTCCATTTGCTTGCTAGCTAACATTAAGTGCTTGGTTCTTTACGACGGTTATGTGCTGTTTCTGATTCTGCAGAATGGCCACAGTTACACCACGGTACCCGGCAGTCACAGTAAGGGCTAACTGGCGGACTCGAGTTAAAAGATAAGCTCTTGTTGAAAGAAAGAAAGATTTGTCCATTTACCTCATACTCTGAAAATGCAAGTTATCACTGCACGTTTACTGTCGCACTAATGGAAAAAAGTTTTTAAATCCATTAACATTCCAGTTTTTTACTCCACACGCGTTTAATGATGAGCTGTTATGTGGTCAGTGTGGAGAGTAACATGTCGGGTGTTTTTCTTTTTAAACTCCATTTTGTGACGCTCCCACACTAATGAAAAACCCATTAGCCTTCCATTACACCCACCAGTCACTTTTATCCTGACTTTTCTTTCTGTCCTGGGAATGTCCAGTTATCCACCATTTCACTAAGACAGCTGTTGTAATAATTAATAAGCTGTGGGGAGCAAAGACACAAAACAGTGCTGCTGAGAGTAGAATCTCTTCTTGCTTTTCCTCATCAGTCTGTACATACCGGTAGATGAAGGAGCCGAGTTCAGAAACTACTGACCACTTCTATGAAACTAACACTACGTTCACACTGCAAGGCTTAATGCTCAATTCCGATTTTTTTGTGAAATCCGAATTTTTTTGTGAGGTCGTTCACATTAACAAATATATGCGACTTGTATGTGATCCTCAGTATGAACGAAAAGCGACCTAAAAGTGTTCCGCATGCGCATTGCAGGATACGACGACGTCACACGCAGTGAGCATGGCCAGTGTTTACGGAAGTAAAACCGCCCAGTTGCGGTATGACCCATCCAATCTAGCTTGAATAGCTGTATCCCCCCCAAATGGAAATCAGCTCCCTAACCTCTGCGTCCTTCCATTGAGAAGATTCAGAACCTTCACAGCCCGAAGCGTCCCTCGCATTGATGTCATGCGCAGGGGCGCAGATACGTTTTTTGAACTGTGAGGGACAAAAAACTGGGGGGGACAAAGCTGCCAGCAAACCAACCCCAACCCCGATATGCCTGTCAAACTTGTTGTTAGTAACCATAGCAACCAAGCTCGAGCTCGCAACCTGTGCAGTCTGCGCAGCTCAACCAACCGAATATCAGTCTTTGTTTTATGTGAGTTGTTGCAACTATGTATACACTGCTGTTCACCTCAATAAACCGAATGGTAATTAGTCTTTTGATTTTTCCGTGAGGTTTGCCTTATGCAAAGAAAGACAGCATAGACGTTTTTTCCTCCCTATAAGTGGGGGGGACCAAACGAGGTGAATTTAAATCTGGGTGGGACGACTCCCACCCTCTATCTGCGCCCGTGATTATGCGCCATGTTGTTGTAACTTTTTTGAGAGACCCGCCGCCTACTTCAGCGCAGAATAGTGACGTTTGTGGCTTGTTGATGACGTGTAAGTCGGATGAATGCGACCTGGCGGTTCAGACTGAAGTCGCATATGAAAAGAGCGGATAGGGATCGGAATTAGGACCACATATCCAAACGGCCTGGGTCAGATTTGAAAAAATCGGATCTGTGTCGTTCATATTGTCAATAAAAGATCGGATACAGGTCACATATGGGCGAAAAGATCGGATTTGAGTCACTTCAGCCTGCAGTGTGAACGTAGCCTAACTGACTTTGACGTGTGTGGTGATTGTATCCACAAACAGTCTGAGCATTAGCCATGTTTAAGTTCATGCGTGTTTTTAGCGACTCCTAAAACCGGTGAATTTACGTTGGGTGTTTTACTTGGTAATGAAAAGTGTGGAAAATTATGGGACTGATTTTTATTTTTTATTTTTTTAATTCATTGGGTATTCATTCAGAGCTCTGTCATGACCAGTAAAGTTCTTGAAAGTTAAAGTTTAAAAGGATATGCACAGTACAGGATGTAAGCCGATCAGAAGTAACTCATGACTTGAGATGAATCCTGATCTGTAAAACAGTGCATTAATATACAGCATTGTTGGTTTTTCCTAACAGGCACTTTTCCTGCATGACTGCATCTTCCCGCTGATGCTTGACTGAGCGGCAGAGCTATGGCTCCTCCTCGGCTTACCGGAGCATTGCGCTCTTTCTCCACGGTTAGCAAGCAGGAAGACCTCTCCCTCGAGCTGTATGATTTAAAGGCAAGGCACAACTTGTTTTCAGAACAAATGTTTCTGTTTTAATTACGTTCTCTTTTGCTGATTATGCTACTGAGGTCTTGCATATGGATTTGAATGCTATTTATGTTAATATATTGTTCTTGTTTTCATAGACTGATGTTTGTGATCATAGGTGGAAAAAGCGTTTTTTTTTTTTTTTTAATAATCAATATAAGCAGTGTAGTAGCAGTGTGTGTGTACACTACTGTTCAAAAGTTTGGGGTCACTTTGAAACGTCCTTATTTTTGAAAGAAAAGCACTGTTCTTTTCAATGCAGATCACTTTAAACTAATCAGAAATCCACTCTATACATTGCTAATGTGCTAAATGACTATTCTAGCTGCAAATGTCTGGTTTTTGGTGCAATATCTCCATAGGTGTATAGAGGCCCATTTCCAGCAACTCTCACTCCAGTGTTCTAATGGTACAATGTGTTTGCTCATTGCCTCAGAAGGCTAATGGATGATTAGAAAACCCTTGTACAATCATGTTAGCACAGCTGAAAACAGTTGAGCTCTTTAGAGAAGCTATAAAACTGACCTTCCTTTGAGCAGATTGAGTTTCTGGAGCATCACATTTGTGGGGTCGATTAAATGCTCAAAATGGCCAGAAAAATGTCTTGACTATATTTTCTATTCATTTTACAACTTAATAAAAGTGTGACTTTTCATGCAAAACACAAAATTGTCTGGGTGACCCCAAACTTTTGAACGGTAGTGTATATTTAAGTTATTCCACAAAATTGAGTCGTATATGAGCTGATAGCCGATGAGGCGCGTAGCACTGAGTTGGCTATAAGCCATGTATGACGAGATTGAGTGGAATAACTGTTTTATTTTATCCACATTCACTGGATTTTGAGAAACAGAGCATTTTTATTTTTTGCAAATTCGATAAA
Source organism: Neoarius graeffei (assembly GCF_027579695.1). NCBI lineage: Eukaryota > Metazoa > Chordata > Actinopteri > Siluriformes > Ariidae > Neoarius > Neoarius graeffei. The sequence continues at coordinate 58,201,104 of NC_083573.1, read as the reverse complement.
TAAAAACTTTATACAAAACAACCGACAAAATCGTTTCCAATTAGACTGTAAACAAACCGGCAAAATGATACTAACAATTTGTGGAAAATGCTGTAATAATAATTCTTGGGAAAAAAAAAAGCTACGTTCTTACCATTGAATACTTTTATTCCATTATTTTTTTTTTATTGTTTGTATTTTTTGGGGGTTTTCTTCTTCAGGGTTTTTTTTTTTTTGGCAGTTGGCAAACCAACTTAAGAGTGTAACAGTCACGCAGTACGGTGTGTTCTGATTGGCTGAGAGCAGTACGGTGTGTTCTGATTGGCTGAGAGCAGCAGAGAATCAGAATCAGAACCATGTTTATTGGCCAAGTATGTTCACACACAAGGTCAAAATCAAGGTCACCAAAAAGGTCAAAATCGTTTTTTCACGATATCTTCCTTAATATTCATCATAAGTGCTACCGGGTGAGGTTTGTTTTGCCTGGCAACACGTTTGTTTGTTTGTTTGTTTGTTTGTTTTATTGAGTGATTTGATTAATTACAATATTTGAATATTAGCGTGGTAATTGTGTTTTGTTGCCTGAGATGTGTGCATCATGTTGTGACCAAACACCAAGAAAAATCCTACATGTAAATGTTTATCATGACTAGAATTATTCTGAAAATGAGGCCAGTAACAATTACGCAATACAAATCTGTAAAAATCTGCAAAATGCAAGCATGTAATACAATATGAGCCTGTTCACAATTGCAACATACCAGTATACCAGACAAAATGAGAATTGCACAGTACTACTAATCAAACACACCATGCACTGAGAGGCTCCGGTTGAAATTATGGATTCTCTGAGGTGACTGGTATAGTACTATTTTGTGAGGGGCTACAACCCCATAGAAAATAGTACTATGCCAGTCCCTGAAGAGAACCCATAATTACCGGAGCCTCTCAGCACATGGTATATTTGATTTATATCCCTCATCAAAAAATTCCAAACTAAAAGTGTTCAGATTGAATCTCGACATAAACTCGCTGGAGGCAGCCATGTTTGTTGGTAACGTCGGAGCAACCTTCAGCCTGCGCATGTGCAATGCACTGTGCTATCCCCTACCTCGCTGGGCATGATCATGGTGCGTAGATCTACACACACACAAATGCTCATGGAGCCACAGCTGCGACTCGAGTCGGCCGTAGAGCTTGAAATTATGATGTCAGTTCATGGTATATCCAGGATACCCCATGACTGACTCTCACCATATACATTTTTCATTTTTTTTATTTTTGGATGTCACGTGATACTTTGCTTAATCAATGGTGGAACTATTTTATGTCACATGAGCCATCGGTGGCCAATCCCTGCATGGGAATTTTTTGATGATAGATAAAATTTGAAATATAAATTGAGATGATTGCAGTTTTGTTAGTTCCACCCACTGGACCACTAGTTTATGCCATAAAATGAAATGATTGCAAAATACTACAGTATTCTGTCATGCAAAATGAGGCTAGTAACAATGTTATATATGTTGTGTTGTTCATTCTCTGTTGTTCTGAGAAATTGACATGATCAAGGACGTGCAGTTTGTTTACATGCACACTAATATTTTACTTTTTTTCTGAATATGGCCATATTCAGAACTTGATACTGGCCATGTAAAAATCAGATTTCAAATTCGGTCTTATTCTGAATTTAGCATTTGCCGATCGTGACATGGAATATGCTGAATTTTTTTTTTAATTAATTAATTTTTAGGGGTTTTCATTCTTTGGACAACTCATCCGGAATATTGGTCTAAGGTTTTTTTTTTAGGGCAGTTTGCCACACACCCCCTCTTGCCTGTTTTATGTCACCTTTGTGTTGCACACAAACCAATGAGAGGATTGGAGTCTGCACAGCTGCATGTACACAGGAATATTAGTGGAATATTAATTTTCATTAGCCATGTAAACAGTTTAGTAGGATTAGGAATACGGTCAAAAACCAGAATATGTTTGTGCATGTAAACGTATTGATGGATGTCCTAGAACATGTCCACTAGTGAGTAGATTCATGGAAGACCGTTTACAATATTCTATCCTCAAACATGTATCTCTGCTAAGCTAGTTTCTCCTCTGTTATTTATGTCTGTGTCACATTCTCAGTCCTTGACTTCCCTCCCCATCATCTCATCTCATCTCATCTGTAGCCGCTTTATCCTGTTCTACAGGGTCGCAGGCAAGCTGGAGCCTATCCCAGCTGACTACGGGCGAAAGGCGGGGTACACCCTGGACAAGTCGCCAGGTCATCACAGGGCTGACACATAGACACAGACAACCATTCACATTCACACCTACGGTCAATTTAGAGGCTGTCCACACGGCAACGGATTCAGGTGAATCTGATAAAATTGTTTATCGTTTCGGCCTGGCGTCCACACGGCACCGGCGCTTTGGGTGCCCCAAAACGAGAACGGGTTCCAGAGTGGAAAAATCTGGCAACGGCGCCGTTGCGAAGTCGTTTGGATGAGTAGAACGGATTTGTTTACGATGACGTCACAACCACATGACTAGAACAAGCAGCACTCTCGCTGTTTTGTATGAACCACTGCATTGCATTCACTTTTGTATACAGCTTTTCTTTTAAATAAACAAGTAACTGAACCATTTCTTGAATTTTTTTTTTATTGGATAAGACTGCTTTTCAAAATGTTCTCACACAATATAAAAAGTTATATAAATTATATAAAAATGCTTTTCAAAATGTTCACACACAATAAGAAAATTAAGTTATATTAAACTATGCACACTAATTTCTACACACAGAAGGCACGATTTCCTCGCGTATTCACAGCCATCTTCTTCTTGTTGTTGTGTGCTTGTTCCTGTGAGTGCTTCACGCCGGGTAGAAGAAGGGGTTTATGCGCATGCGTCCTACTTCTTCTATTGTTCTGGTGTCTCCGATGGGACCGTCTTACAGCGCACGTAGAGGTGTGGCATGTGTATTGCATCGTTTTCAGCAAGCGTTGCGTTGCCATATGTACCTGATATTTTACTGATCCGTTGCCCATGTGGACACGATATATATATTTTTTTAAATAAAATCTCGTTGCCGTTGTCGTGTGGATGTAGCCTTAGAGTCACCAGTTAACCTAATCTGCATGTCTTTGGACTGTGGGGGAAACCGGAGCACCCGGAGGAAACCCACGCGGACACGGGGAGAACATGCAAACTCCGCACAGAAAGGCCCTCGCCGGCCACAGGACTCAAACCCAGGACCTTCTTGCTGTGAGGCGACAGCGCTAACCACTACACCACCATGCTGCCCCCCTCCCCATCTTGTTTTTCATTAATCGCTCTATCTCCTGACTTGTTTTGGCTTTTTAGGAGGAGGTCGATTGTGCTTCTGATTATCTTATATCTCCAGCTTAGCTCTAAATTGTTTAAAGAAGCAAACGTGCCTCTTTATGCCAGAGATAACGATTAGAAATAAGTGGTTTGTTCTGAGAATACTCTAACACTAAGTTTTTGAAGGCACTCTGGTGCTTATACAGTGGCGTGGGGTTAAAGGGGTTCAAATTTAAGCTTGATGCAAATTCAAATAGGGACTGGTCATTGCATTTATGTCCTTCTGTAAATGATTTGTAATATTGCCTCTTGCTTTAAGCAAGGACACGAAGAGAGGTTTGTGTTTTCGATTGTGTGTTTATAAAAGTTTCTCGTGCAGGCCAAGCGTTTGAAGAGGCAGGAGCTGTTTGCCAGAGAGAGTCTGACTTGGGCAAAAGTTGTCCAGTTTTTCACACAACAGCTCGAGAAGAAGCAGCAACAAAGAGAGTCTCAGGAGCTGAAAAATCTTCTTCAAGCAGCTAAACAGATAGGTATAGTATTTAACTGATTTTTCTAGAAAATTCCTCACTGGTATTTGCGTTTCTTGTGCTAAGAAGTAAAATGTTCAGTAATTATATCCACATCTACTACCTTATGTGCTGGAAATGTTTCCCTTGGCCTTTTCACTTTCCCTCAACATGTTTTTCCACGATCACTTGTACATTGAAGTACAAACTGAATTTAGTTGGGTTCTCGCTGTACGGCTTCAGGCCCCATTTTGCTGTCAGACAGAAATCGTACTGTACACGATAAAAGAATTCTTTGGTTGTAAAGTATGACTGGAGGTCTTGCATCGCAGAATGCGTCATGCTTAAGCCTAGGTCACAACCGGACGTGCGATTTGATTTTTTTTTTTTTTGGCCGTGCGATTTTTGGCATTTCCCAAATCGCTGCGTTTTTTTGTTCGTGGAGAAAAACGCACGTTGGCCGTAAGTTTGTCTTGCAACCTGAAAAAAACGTAAGCGCCCGTAGAGTTTGTTTGACATGACAAAGAACCTCTGTGGCCGGTCTACGGCTCGAAAATCAGCACGTCATGCGCGCGCCCTCCGTGCGTTTCACACGCGCTCTCCGTGCGTTTCTTGCGTTTTTTGCACGTAGACCAGCCGTAGGAGCATGTACGGCTGGTTGTGACCGAGGTTTTACTGGAGGCTGATTCGGTGCCATTGTGACTTAAAGGGGTGGCTCACACTTCTCCGAATCTAGTTAATTGTTTTTGTTTGAAAGCATGTGACCGAGACCTGCTCGCTCTATCTACAGCCAAACTTGCGCAAATTCACTCTTAGTGGTTTTTTTTTCCCCTTCGTCTACATGTCATACATGGAACTTTTGAACAAAAATATGCTCTGGCTTTTCTCAATCTCTTCATCACCACTGTTTGTGACCTTTCGTTTTCCGCATGAGCTCAGATCATCCTGATTGATGAATGCAGTAATTTTCTTTAGTTACAGTTCTATCACTAGAGGATCTTCCTAGTATAATCTGACATTGAGAATCCACATTACTGTCTAGGGTTCGGTCAGGAATTTATTGCGATCCTCTCCTACTGTGACGAGTAATAATGTGAAAAGACCTGATAAAATTTCACAGTCTAAAACCAGCATTAGCCGAAGACTAAACGTTGTTAGAAAGCATAAAGTTAAGGTCATTTAGCTCGTACCACGAGTGTACACCCATACTGAACATAACCAGTCACAATGGTGAATGTCACAACACCGTAGTGTTCAGCTTTCCTGATGTGTCGAATAATTAGATTAGATGCAAATCCCCCAGAATACAGGCTTAGTCAAACTGAGCTGCATACTGTGTCCTATCACGGCTCATATTGCTGTTCTGATCCTGTTGTCAGGGGACAAAGGAGGTAGGTCACAGGGAAAGCAGCAGGGCATGGATTGCAACATGGCAGGGCTCTCTTTTCCTCTGATCCCACGATAGCTGTTGTGAATGCAAGCAAGGCCCTGCTCGCAGCAGGCCTGCAGTATTTGCGATAGAAATCAAAGCCAAAAAGGATCTTTCCTTATTTTGTAACTGAATAGTTGATAAAAGTCTGTGATAAACAGCTCAGTGGTGTATAACAGGATGATGCCCAGATGATGCTGTAGCTTAATTAACAAAACTACAATTATTTTCTCATTTAAACATCTTTAAAATATGCTTTGGGGTGTCGTTAAGGATTATGAGCCGAAGTGTTACGAGGTTCTGCAAAGTACAGTGCGAGATTGTACTGGAAACCGAAGGCGTATTATGAAAAGGACATCCTAGTGAAGAATGGTTAATTACTATATTTTAAAACCTAAACATGGTTAAACAGTAATTAAAATGAAAAAGTAACTTTTCTTCATATTGTGAATATTACACTGCACATTACTGTTCAGTGAAAAAAGTCTAACCTTGAAAAACATGCATTGAAAACAATGAAGGGAGATAAAAGAGCTGATCAGGTGATTTTACTCGAAATCTTTAGGCTTGGGTATAAATTACATCGACACAGGTTGGACCTAAATAATAAAACTCCTTCTCAAATGTTACTACATTTACCCTTCCTAATTAAAAGAGGTGGGTTTCCCAAAAGCATCGTAGCAAAAAAGATCGTTAAATGGTAGAGCGAGCATCACAATGAACACTCTCTCTCCTAGTTAAGATGCTCTTGGCATTAAGAGGCTTTTGGGAAACCCACTCAAGTGCATGTTATTCAGTGCGGCGTTCTTTGAAAACAAATATTTCTTAGCTGACAAATGTTTGTTCCATTAAAAGTATATGGTGTGATTGCACATTCAGTATAGTTCACACAGTACCCTCTCTGCAGTTTACAGACAGGCCATTCTGAAAAAAAAAAACCCAACCAGAATAAAGTGCTCTTCTCCAAGTTTACATATTTTAAAATACACAGAAATGAGCAATTACTTCAAAAATGAGCAGCAGGTAGAGAGTGAGCTGCATTCAGAGAATTTTAATTGGCCCAAATCCTTGTCTTCCTGTCTCTTGGTCATATTTTCTCCTTTAATTGGACATTCAGCCCTTTTCTCACCCATTATTAAAGTTTTTTGTGGTTAGCTTTGCGTTACTGTATTTCTTCAACAGCAAAAGCATGGGCAGTGAAGTGAAAATGGTTTTAATTGTGCCCTCACATGATACAGAGGCACTTTCTCATTTTGTGGGTCTACAGAATAATCGCTGTGCTTCCTGTGTTCTCTGTGAACTTTGCAGTGGGTACAGATTTCGGGCAGGATGCAATTGAAAGTGCCGCAGTCTTCTTGCTCAAGACCTTCCAGAACAAAGATCAGGTCAGCTACGAAGAGACCCGGGCCATTAAGCAGATGTTCGGACCTTTCCCAGCCTCAGCAGCCAATACTGCCTGTGCTGCTGTCAGCCAACTGGTGGCTCAGCTTGGAGAGTCCCAGGTGGAAGCTTTCATCCAGACCCAGACGTCAAACAAGCCTATAGATCACGGATTGTCTTTTGGACGGAACATTGCCTTCTCTTTTGACACTTATGTCCTAGACAGTCCAGATAGTCTTCCATGGGAAGAGGAAAATACGCTGGACTTCAACAACTTCTTGAGTAACCATGCTGGTGGGCGTGGCACGGATTTGGAGACTTCTGGAGTACAGTCAGTGAGCCAGAGCAGCAGTGCTGACCGCTCCATCCTGAGAAGAGAGGTGGAGAAGTACCTGAGTGGAGGCAATATGGGTTCGTCCAGTGTAGAGGAGCTCTGTACCTCGCTGTTTGAGATGCTGGCTTCTACCAAGAGTGATGATGAACTTCAGAATGAGGTGAGAGCCAGTGTATATTTCCTGTCCTAACACATGCTTCAGACAAGCCAGCCATGTAGAGCGCGTAGCTTCCCTGTGAACACATGGTCATCTACAGTTTTAATGGGGGGGAGCTTGGGTGCGCCATTACCATCCCAAAGTTGACTCCTTCCGTAAATGTTAAACATCTCTTAACAGAAATCTGATTTGCGAATTCAACAGCACTGTGGTATAAGCTGGTAATAAAAGTTGTCGATGTTTCCACAATTATAATTTAAAAAAAAATTTTAATTGTCAAGGTAATAATATTCTCCTTGTTCTCTTTTTCAAACTGTAGCTTTCTCAGGACTGATGGTCAGTGACCATGAAGTTTGCAAATATTTTCTTATGCCATTTTATGTATACGATGAGAATGGTATGGCTTTGGTGTGATGATTATTTGAGGAACATACGATCTAATAAAATCTCATCTCATTATCTGTAGCCGCTTTATCCTGTTCTACAGGGTCGCAGGCAAGCTGGAGCCTATCCCAGCTGACTACGGGCGAAAGGCGGGGTACACCCTGGACAAGTCGCCAGGTCATCACAGGGCTGACACATAGACACAGACAACCATTCACACTCTCATTCACACCTACGGTCAATTTAGAGTCACCAGTTAACCTAACCTGCATGTCTTTGGACTGTGGGGGAAACCGGAGCACCCGGAGGAAACCCACGCGGACACGGGGAGAACATGCAAACTCCACACAGAAAGGCCCTCGCCGGCCACGGAGCTCAAACCCGGACCTTCTTGCTGTGAGGCGACAGCGCTAACCACTACACCACCGTGCCGCCCCACGATCTAATAAAATTCACAAGAAAAGCACATAAACAGCCGCTCATTGCATTACATTCCAAGCATTTAGCAGATGCTCTTATCCAGAGCGACATACAACGTACCCAGAGTATCCTGGGGAGCAGTTGGGGGTTAGGTGCCTTGCTCAAGGGCACTTCAGCCATTCTTGCTGGTCCAGGGAATCAAACCAGTGACCTTTTGGTCCCAAAGCTGCTTCTCTAACCATTAGTGCATGGCTTCCCACTCAGTATTACTCCCTGTGATCGATATGTATATGTACACTGTATGGCCAAAAGTTTGTGGACGTATAACAGTCACACCCATATGTGGGCCTTCCTCAAACAGTTGCCACAAAGTTGCAAGTACAGGAAGGCTTTGTATGCTGTATAGCACTATAATTTCCCACCAGTGGAACTAAGCGGCTCAAACGTGTTCCAGCATGACAGCGCTCCTGTGCGCAAAACGAGGTCCCTGAAGGCATGATCTGCTCAGGCTGGAGTGAAAGAGCTTGAGTGGCCTTCACAGAGCCCTGAACTCAACTCCACCGAACACGTTTGTCAACTGCGCCCCAGGCCTCCTTTTCTGACATCAGTGCCTCACGAATACTCTTGTGGCTGTATGGATACACATCCTCAAAGCGACTCCCCAGTATCTAACCGAAAGCCTTTTCAGAAGAGTGAAGCTTATTATAAGTGCAAAGGAGCAATATATCTGGAATGGGATGCTCAAAAAGCACATATGGGTTGTGATGGTCATGTGTCCACAAACTTTTGGCCATATTATATCATAATATTGCTGGACAATGCTTGTTAATACACATTCCAAGTCATATGAAATAGCAGCATTTTGGTTTGTCGTTCTTGAAGGACATGAGAGCAGGGATGTCTGTGGAGATGATGGAAGGATTTTATGGATTTGGCCAGTTAGATTAGACGACAGTGGTCAGACTTGGGCGAGACTCTCATCTCTTTATCACAGACATTTCAGTTGAATATCAAATTAACTGTAAATCAGCAGGGATGTGTTGAGTCTCCCTATCTTATTGTTTGGCTTCTTTCTACTTTATCTGTAAACTCCCTAATTATCTGTCATCAGCTGACTGTTGCACTGCAAAAAACGACATCTTAGCAAGTGAAAATATCTTAAATAGTTGAAACGATCGAGCATTTCTTATTAGAAGAATACAAGACACTAATTCTGAGATTATTAAACCTGGTTCTAGATTGCAGCCAACTGATTCTAAGATGTCTTATCAAGTAAAAATATCTGTCCATGCAGCAAGATAATTTCACTAGTATTAAGTCATTTTCTCCTCAAATTCAGTTTTCAATTTTTTTGCAGTGTGTGCCTCTTGCATTAAACCTTCATTATCTCCCGAGTCTTAGTATAGCACCTGAGATGTTTTTAATGTTCCTCACGTAGGTGACATTTGGAACCGAACTCTCCCACTGGCGTCTTCAGCTCTGGGGTGCCCTTTGTCTGTGAGGCCCACCATGCTTCTCTTTGCGAGTGACTCTAAAGTTAATGGCAAAGTTGAAAGCATTTCCACTTACTGCCCTTAAACTTGACAGCGGTAGAGAGGAGGGCATACAAATGGCAGAAGCCAGCTTTTTAATATTTTACATTTGTGCTTTAAAAATGGCGTTTGTTGCAACAGTAAATGCTATGTGTTTGAAGTGGGAGAAAAGTAGAGGCCATTAGATGATAAGGATTAAAGGTAATTTAGATTAAAGCTCCCAAGTGGCACAACAGAAAAGTGTTCGCCCTCTCATCCGGAGATCACGAGTCGGAATCCCGATGTTGTCATAGCCATCCGTGGCCGCAAGCCCGAGAGAGCTCTTAGGGAGGGAGGGAGAGGTGGCGTACTCTCTCTGTCCCCGATCACTCACAAGTGACCCGAACCAATCATGGGTGTCTGTGAGCTCATGCATACAGGAGTGGAGTGCAACGCTCCGAGTGCGTTACACCGACTGGTGTTGTCTGAGCAGCAGTTTGAAAACGATGCAGTTGGCTGCCTTCACATGCCTTGGAGGAAGCACGGAGGAAGCATGTGATAGCCTTTGCCCTTCCTGATTGGTCGTTGTCGTGTAATTGGGGTGAGTAATCTGGTGGCTGGGAATTGGCCGTAAACAAATCGGGGAGAAAATTCTGGAAAAATCCTGACAAAAAAGGTAATGTAATTTAGGAATTATGATATTGATTATGATACAACTAATATGTACTTTATGTATGTAAAATTTTGTACTTTATTATACAGGGTGTTTCAAAAAATGTGATATTATTTGAGATGTAAATATCCCAGAAACTGCACAGTCTAGGCAAATGAAACTCATCTCTCATCTCATTATCTGTAGCCGCTTTATCCTGTTCTACAGGGTTGCGGGCAAGCTGGAGCCTATCCCAGCTGACTACGGGCGAAAGGCGGGGTACACCCTGGACAAGTCGCCAGGTCATCACAGGGCTGACACATAGACACAGACAACCATTCACACTCACATTCACACCTACGGTCAATTTAGAGTCACCAGTTAACCTAACCTGCATGTCTTTGGACTGTGGGGGAAACCGGAGCACCCGGAGGAAACCCACGCGGACACGGGGAGAACATGCAAACTCCACACAGAAAGGCCCTCGCCGGCCACGGGGCTCAAACCTGGACCTTCTTGCTGTGAGGCGACAGCGCTAACCACTACACCACCGTGCCGCCCGCAAATGAAACTGAACAGGCTTAATCTTGAGCAATATAAGATTTCATCTCCTCTCATCTCATTATCTCTAGCCACTTTATCCTGTTCTCCTCAAAATTTAAATGAGCAATTCAAAGGTATGTGGATTCCATGAACGATTTCGCAAATTAAGTATTCGCGCCACCCGAGACACAGACACACACGCCAAGTCGGTCGTCCATTCGCAAACGTTTCCTCAGGACATGCCGAACTGCTGTTGGAGGAGTCTGGGTCTCCAGGCTTGCTCTTCTTATGGACGACTTGGGGCTTCGCAAGGGTTTTTCGCGAACCCGCTCAACCGTCTCTTCCGATGCTGGTGGTCGTCCAGATCTTTTCGCCCTGCATAGACGGCCTTCCTCTTTGAGCTTTTTGTGCCGTGTCCAAATCTGCATTGCAGTTGGTGCATTGTTAGAGAATTCTCTCATAAATGCACGCTGCACAGTCTTGTTCGACTGTGTTTAAGCACACTAAACGCCTTTTCTTTTCCAGTGAATGGCATTTCTATACCTAAAAAGATAGATAAAAACAAAAAACATTGCACATAAAATTTTGACCTGTTTCCATACAGGCTGTTAAAATTTGAGGTCAGTTGAACGAGAATTGGCAAAGTTATTAGACTGTGAAATGATGTCAAATTTTTTGAAACACCCTGTATTATAAAACGGTGTAATCTGAAAGCAGTTTGGGATATCATTCAGTTTTCTTTGATAAGAAACAGAATTTAATATCAAGCCAGTGCGTAGAAGAAGAGGGCAGCTCTGAGTCTTTGGGACATTTTGAGCGTATTCCTCATACTATTATAAAGGCTATTAATGCTTAACACTCTCAACAATGGAGACAGAATAGCTAAACATCTAAAAATCCACACAGAAAATCTAGAAATCTTCAAAAAGCATTCTTCTATAAGTATTTGCTTTCCTTGTCACTCCAAATGCCCTTGCTTCCAAGCAATAATACTTGTATGTATTATTTCGCCAACTCTCATACATTCATTCTTTTTCAGTCACCACTTTATCCTGGTCAGGGTCACAGTGGATCCAGAGCCTGTCCTAAGAACACTAGGTGTGAGAGAGGTAGGGTATTAGGCAGAAAAAGAAATTTACCAGTCAAAAATAATATTTTATATAATCCTGATAAGCGCCGCAGGTGCGAAGACGAGCGCTGCAGGCGCGAAGTCCCTCTAGGGGGGTCTGGGGGCATGCCCCCCCAGAAAATTTTTGAAATTTAGACTTCATTTCCTGCATTCTAGGACATTTTCAGGGTGAAATGGCGTGTAATTTTTGATCAGAAATATTGCATATTTTTACTTTGTATTTTTTTCAGTTTCACTCCTGAATGTATCAGATGTATGTATGGTGTTTGATTTCGTAACAAAAGTGAAAAGAAAATAAACAACAATGAATTGTATATAATCTTTTGATCTAGTTACAGTATTTAATAAAAAAAAAAACCCAACAGTATTCTATTTTACCATACCCCAATGAAACCCCCTTGTTAATCAATGTATCACACATACCTTTTCTGTCTTTTTGTGGAAAAACGAATCAGTTTTTGTCACATTCAATTTGGGGCGTTTGTTGGGATTCATCTTGATCCAGAAGAGTGAGTCAGCAAAAAAAAATGCGGTTCTCCCGCCAAGAAAGAGGAAACTACAACGCAGGGTGTTTGGCAATTTTCGACCAATCAGAATTCGCGATTTATTCAGTCCGCATGTTACAAGATTCAGTGCGGGCCAAAATGGCGGAAACGATGAAATATTCTGATTTTTCATTTCAAGTTTTCAGTATTTTTCGTATTAAACTGTGTTTCTTACGATTTGTAAATGATGGCGGAACCACACACGGACTGGCCATCGGGAGTAGCGGGAGTTTTCCCAGTGGGCCGGTGGTTCAGTGTGGGCCAGCGGAGAAAAAAAAAAAAAAAACAGTTGCGCGCTGGCCTTTAATATGATAAGCAATGTTAACAGTTTCTTTAACAAACTGTTAACATTGCTTATCATATTAAAGGCCAGCGCGCAACTGTAATAAGCAATGTTAACAGTTTGTTAAAGAAACTGTTAACATTGCTTATCATATTAAAGGCCAGCGCGCAACTGTTTTTTTTTTTTTTTTTCTCCGCCGGCCCACGCTGAACCACCAGCCCACCGGGAAAACTCCCGCTACTCCCGATGGCCAGTCCGTGTGTGGGCGGAACATAACTGGATTTATCGGATGACATGTGGGAGTATTCATGTGCGAAAATTTTCGGCATTATCGTCCGTTTCAGTATCCGTCTGTGTGTATACTTGCCCGTTGAAATCGGCAATCGCCCGTCAAATTTACGGGTGGACGGGTCTCTGCCTAATACCTTAGAGAGAGGGAATATGCTCTAAATGGGACACCACACACTCCTTCACACTTTGGGGCAGTTTAATGTAGCCAGTCCACCTACCAGCATGTTTTTGAGAGGTGGGAGGAAACTGGAGAACCTTGAGGAAACCCACACAGACATGGACAACACGCACGGCTCAGCACAGACTGTAACCAGAGCGTAGGAATGAACCGGAAACCCTAGAGCTGTGCCACCACTCTGCCCACACCAAAACTCATAAAATCTGTCCATGCAGATTAAAAAAAACACCTAAAGAAGCAGAATTTCCTGAATTTAAAGATGTGCTCTGTGTAGGCAGCAGTATAAAGTGAACTTGCAGACATTACATGCGCATATACAGTACAGTGTCTTGGAAAAGTATTGATCCCCCTTGGTGTTTGTCCTGTTGCATTATAAGCTGGAATTGAAATGCATTTTTGGGGGGTTAGCACCATTTGATTTACACAACATGCCTACCACTTTAAAAGTGCAATTTTTTTTTGTGACACAAACAGTAATAAATGCTACGTTCACACTGCAAGGCTTAATGCTCAATTCCCATTTTTTTGTGAAATCCGATTTTTTTGTGAGGTCGTTCACATTAACAAATATATGCGACTTGTATGTGATCCTCAGTATGAACGAAAAGCGACCTAAAAGTGTTCCGCATGCGCACTGCAGGATACGACGACGTCATACGCAGTGAGCATGGCCAGTGTTTACGGAAGTAAAACCGCCCGGTTGCGGTATGACCCATCCAATCTAGCTTGAATAGCTGCATCCCCCCAAATGGAAATCAGCTCCCTAACCTCTGCGTCCTTCCATTGAGAAGATTCAGAACCTTCACAGCCCGAAGCGTCCCTCGCATTGATGTCATGCGCAGGGGCGCAGATACATTTTTTGAACTGGGGGAGACAAAAAACTGGGGGGGGGGACAAAGCTGCCAGCAAACCAACCCCGATATGTCTGTCAAACTTATGGGTTACCATAGCAACCAAGCTCGAGCTCGCAACCTGTGCAGTCTGCGCAGCTCAACCAACCGAATATCAGTCTTTGTTTTGTTTTATGTGAGTTGTTGCAACTATGTATACACTGCTGTGCACCTCAATAAACCGAATGGTAATTAGTCTTTTGATTTTTCCGTGAGGTTTGCCTTATGCAAAGAAAGACAGCATAGACGTTTTTTCCTCTCTATAAGTGGGGGGGACCAAACGAGGTGAATTTAAATCTGGGTGGGACGAGTCCCACCCTCTATCTGCGCCCGTGATTATGCGCCATGTTGTTGTAACTTTTTTTGAGAGACCCGCCGCCTACTTCAGCGCAGAATAGTGACGTTTGTGGCTTGTTGATGACGTGTAAGTCGGATGAATGCGACCTGGCGGTTCAGACTGAAGTCGCATATGAAAAGAACGGATAGGAATCGGAATTAGGACCACATATCCAAACGGCCTGGGTCGGATTTGAAAAAATCGGATCTGTGTCGTTCATATTGTCAATAAAAGATCGGATACAGGTCACATATGGGCGAAAAGATCGGATTTGAGTCACTTCAGCCTGCAGTGTGAACGTAGCCTAAGATGAAAAAACAGAGATCTGGACTGTGCATAGGTATGCACCCCCAAAGTCAATACTTTGTAGAGCCACCTTTTGCTGCAATTACAGCTGCAAGTCTCTTGGGGTATGTCTCTATTAGCTTAGCACATTATATTGCATGATTATTATTATTAATCTCATCTCATTATCTGTAGCCGCTTTATCCTGTTCTACAGGGTCACAGGCAAGCTGGAGCCTATCCCAGCTGACTACGGGCGAGAGGCGGGGTACACCCTGGACAAGTCGCCAGGTCATCACAGGGCTGACACATAGGCTACGTTTACATTACGTCGAATCAGCGGATCATCAGATTAACGTTCTTAAAACGATTCGCGTTTACACTAAAACCGTTAGCCGTGCACACAGCAACACCAATACACGGATACGCTCGGCTCCGCAGGCATCCTGCGCTCCAAATCACTCCGCCCTGAACAGCGAGTGCCCTCTGGAGGGTGCGCACTCCGGCCCTGCGCAGCTCACAGAGCGCGCGAGTGAAGTGAACAAGCCACGATTCGGGACTGAGCCGCTGTGTGTGTGATCCCAGCGCATATCACTTATTACTTGCAAGTGGAAGGATGGCAAGCCTAAAGACAATCATAACTACACAATGGGCAGTATTTGCATCAGTATTTGCAGTATTTTCATACTTTTATACTCTTTAATGAAAGGTGATACAAGGCGGAAGTCTGCGCCGTTTTTCAGCAGTCGCGTCACATGACCAACGCCAGCGAATCAGGAAGGTGGATGTCACAGTGACGTTGTCCAATGAGACGCCAGCTAGAGCTCAGCACAGCGTATTCGCGTATTCTCAATGTTTACACAGCACCGGAGCTGATACGATCTAGATTGAATACGTGGACGCTGGCGGATTCCCGTTTCCCCGCTTTTTCAGGGGGGTTAATGTAAACGGACAGTGCATCCGCGAAGAAAACGAGACAGATACGGTCTAGTGTAAACGTAGCCATAGACACAGACAACCATTCACACTCACATTCACACCTACGGTCAATTTAGAGTCAGCAGTTAACCTAACCTACATGTCTTTGGACTGTGGGGGAAACCGGAGCACCCGGAGGAAACCCACGCGGATACAGGGAGAACATGCAAACTCCACACAGAAAGGCCCTCGCCGGCCACGGGGCTCGAACCCAGGACCTTCTTGCTGTGAGGTGACAGCGCTAACCACTACACCACCGTGCTGCCCATTATTATTATTATTGTTATTATTAATTTATTTTTTGACTAACAAAAGGCATTTTCACCATTTTCTCATCTCATAGCTCAATACAAAAAAATAAGCAAAGAAGATCTGTTTGTTTAATCTGATGATGATGATGATTATTATTATTATTATTATTATTACAGTCGGGTTTAGGTCCAGTAATTGGAATGGCCAAATGACACTTGATGCGCGGTTGTCCTTTGCCTGGTGATGTTTCATAATTGGTAACAGTTCCCCCCCCCCCTTTCTCTCTTTCTCTCTTTCTTTCTCTCTTTCTTTCTCTCTCTCTTTCTCTCTCTCTTTCTCTCTTTCTTTCTTTCTTTCTCTCTCTCTCTCTCTCTCTCTCTCTCTCTCTCTCTCTCTTTCTCTTTCTTTCTTTGGGGAACTGGCCATTGAGCCCAAAGTTTGTGCCTTTGAGCACTGCAAAAAATGATATCTTAGCAAGTGAAAATATCTTGAAAATAGTTGAAACGATCTAGCATTTCTTATTAGAAGAAAACAAGACACCAATTTTGAGATTATTAAACCTAGTTCTAGATTGCAACCAACTTATTCTAAGATGTCTTACCAAGTGTAATTATCTTACTGCACTGGCAGATTATTTCACTTGATTATAGTCTAAATGTTCTCAAATTGATTGTTTTTCCTTATATTAGGATGGCTAGTTTTTTTTGCAGTGAGCTCTTTCCCCTTGCTTTTAATCAGTTCCTTGCATTTAAAATGTTCAGATTTCACCATAATAGGGCGAGGACCGTTTCCTTTACCCCGCGCTCCGAGACGATGGACGCGGTGGAAAGTTATTTTCTCGACCGCATCTGATGCAAGTTTCGGCACAGAGTGCGTGCATTTCTTGGATGGTGTTTTCTGGGTTGTCCTGTTGATTTTCAGGAACTCCTGAGAAAATGAGATTAAATTTCAAACACTTGGTTCTCTGGTAACCATTAAATGTGTGGATTTGGATGTATGATTTGAATCATTGTCCAGCTGGCGGATCCAATCGTTACTTCTTGGCAGAAGCAGTATTTAACCCTCTGGGGTCTGAGGGTATTTTCTGGCACGCTAATGATTTTGGCATGCTCTGATTTTGTCAGTTTCAACAAATGTAAGCAGTATTTTCAAAGTCATATGACTTTTTTTTGTATTCAGCACAAGTTCAGCTACAATAATATCTATGTAGTATGTATGTCATGTTTGGACTTTTTAAAAAAAATAGCAGATAAATGAAGATGTTGTAAAAAGTAGTTTTAGAACTGTGTTGGAATGTGTGGGGGAAAAAAAAATGACCTTACCCATTGTGACAAATCGTTTTGGTCACTTGAGGTGATTAGCATTAGGTGATTATTCAGTCTTAGGAATGGATCAAGCACAAAAACTTAAATATGCGGCAATGATTTGGACAATTAACTGGCCATCAAAAATTGATGTCCTATTGTTTTGGGGTAAAGGGTTGGCAGTGGGAGAGGTATTCAATGAGAAGGGTAAAAAATTCCATTCCATTCAATGAGAAGAGGGAAGACCCCTTCCACTGCCAATCCTTAATCCCATCAGATTAACTCTTAATCCCATCAGGTCAAGTCACAATGGGTAAGGTAATGGTTTTTCACACATTCCAACACAGTTTTAAAACTGCTTTTTACAACAGCTTCATTTATCTGGTATTTGACTTTATTTCGGTATTTGACTCTATTTACTGTGTCTTGAAATTAACTCTTGTACTATTTTACTCAGTTCAGAGCCATAACCAACTCTGTTACACAATTACACTGTAATTTTGCTCTCACTCCAACTCCAAATTTTACTCTCTAAACTCAAAATCAGGGGCAGCACGGTGGTGTAGTGGTTAGCGCTGTCGCCTCACAGCAAGAAGGTCCGGGTTCGAGCCCCGTGGCCGGTGAGGGCCTTTCTGTGCGGAGTTTGCATGTTCTCCCCGTGTCCGCGTGGGTTTCCTCCGGGTGCTCCGGTTTCCCCCACAGTCCAAAGACATGCAGGTTAGGTTAACTGGTGACTCTAAATTGACCGTAGGTGTGAATGTGAGTGTGAATGGTTGTCTGTGTCTATGTGTCAGCCCTGTGATGACCTGGCGACTTGTCTAGGGTGTACCCCGCCTTTCTCCCGTAGTCAGTTGGGATAGGCTCCAGCTCGCCTGCGACCCTGTAGAACAGGATAAAGCGGCTAGAGATAATGAGATGAAACTCAAAATCGAGCAAAATTAAGTATTTTTGAGGAAAATACTTTTAACTCTGGAAAAATTGCGCCGTCATTTTTCCTGTGTATGTACAACAGTGCATGCATGTCAACCGATATGCTCATAATAAATAGAAGAAATATTTACACTTACTCAAGTTGATCTTGGGCTGGATCGAGTTGATGTACAAAAAAACCAAAACCCGGCACTGCTCATAATCAGTATCGCAGTTCTCAAGATTGAACCAAATTGCTGTCCTGAATCATGAATTGATTCGGTTTCCTGAAATTGAATCGCTGTCCTGAATCATGAATTGAATCGCTGTCCTGAATCATCCAAAGCACATAAAATCCATGTGCCATCTCACAAGAAGTTTTACCTCCAAGCAGCCTAAACTATGGCTGACTGATTTTTATCCTGTTTACGGTGGGCGTTCCCACTGCAAAACAGAAACCAATTGAAACCAAAAGAGTGAAAGTGATTATCATGCCGTTACCATGTGAATAGTCTTTTATGAATGCGTAAGTGGGCGCTCAGTGCTCTGACTCTGGTGTGACTGAGTAAAGGCCAATTTATGCTGACAACGCAGTCCTCGCAGACGGTGTCGCAGATAGCGTCTGCGTAGCCCCCCCACCTTCGCAGACGCTCTGCGCACATCTCCCAAAAATTGTGACCACCGCAGAAGCCTTGCAGACAGCGTCGCAGACAAGAGGGCTCTGATTGGTCCACTCTACATCCGCTCTACACGCACTTCCGCTTCCCTACTTTCCCGGTTTGGTTTGTTTTCACGACCGCCATTTTTAAAAACACGAGCGAAGATGGAGCAGCACGAAGAGCGGTTGATCGAGGAAGTGAGGAAGTACGTACATCTATACGGCTCCAGTTCTAGTCATTATAAGTAACCGGAGGATAAACACTCCACTAACCACACCCACCAACTACTCCTAGCGATTTCACGACTTCGCGCCCCCTTGCGTTGTAGTGGTGAATAACATCGCGCACGCCTATTACTCCCCGCTCAACAATAAATTACAACTGTCTGCGAAAAGCTATCTGCGAAAGCCTTGTCGCAAGAGCATGCAGAGGCCTTAAGGTGACAAGTTTTATGTTTCATCTAATTTAGGTAATTTAAAAAGCTATAATATTATTTGGCAATGGGCACATAGGAAAGTGTAAAGTATAAAATTTGTCAATACGCTTATCATGCTTGTATGATGAAAAACTCTGGAAGATATTTATCTAAATACATGACCTACTCAATCTAAACCTGCCAAGCTTTGCCGGCGAAGCTCTCAACTCCAGAGGGTTAAAATATCCTCATACTTACATCATGGAGTCCGTGATCCTAACAAGGTTCCCAGGGCCTTTGGAAAAACAGCCCCACACCATCACAGAGCCTCCACCATATTTAACAGTGGGGATTTATTTTGTCTTCTGTATAACCATTCTCCTCTTTGAGCCAAAGCCACTTTGAGCATTCATTGCCAAAACAGCTTTATTTTTGTCTCATCTGACCATAGAATCTGGTTCCAATAGCATCTTCTGAACTTCAGACCCTTCTGTTTATGGTTAGATGGAGGAAAATGCTTTCTTTTGGCATGCTTTTTTTTTTTTTTGAGTAGCTCGTTTGCCTGGAGGTGGTGTCTAATTGTAGATTTAGATACTTCATGGCACCAATGTGCTTCTGGAAATCTCCAAGTGTGGTCTGCAGAGAAATTTATTTATTTATTGGTCTGTAGACCAGGGGTATGGTATGTACATATGGTAGGGTATGGTAAAGACGTTTTTCAGGCATGTACCTATTTTTATTTTCTGATTTTTGAAAGTCAGCAAACATGTTTTCATTTGTGTATTGTATTTCTTTTTAATATTCCCATTGTTGAAGGTTTACAAGGATCACCTAATATTTCACCTCAGTGAAACAGGAAGTTGTGGAGGATTGCTTCGGAGTTCCTACAGACTTAACTGAACCATTTTGTCTTTTACTTTGTTCATTAAAATGTCTGGGGTGGCAATATTTGTGACACACGGTTTACTTAGAGGGTTTCTTTTTGAATTGCTTAGAATAAATTTACTTAAAGGTTTCTCCCACACATACATTGACAGTTTGCGCTTAAGATAATTAATTAACCACACAGACATTTTCCGAACCATTTTTCTAACCCATTTTTACCAAGGGTGCTAATAATTCTGGAGCTTAGTGTATGTTTTGTTTTTGTTTTTTCACCTGCTGCTAAGTGCCAGGTGTCTGTGTTCAGCAGACTGTGCAGCAGATGATTCTGCTCCAGCTTTAGAAATGTGGGAGATAATGACTACCAAGCGCTCACATTTGGCGTGTAGTAAAGATGATGTTTTTGGCTGCAGTAAGAATGACTTTTTTCACGCATATGGCCTGATGACACTATCTCTTCTCTGTGTCTCATACACTCAGCTGTTTGAGTTTCTTGGTCCTGAGGGATTTGAGATGATATCGACGCTTCTTCAGAAAAGGTCCGACGTTGTGGACTCTCTTCTGTCTGCGCCACTAGACAGCAGAGTCAGCTACCCACCCGGTGAGTCCTGTAATGTGTTCACTTCAGAACAACAAGAGAGACTTCAGAGTGATGCTAGTGCCATACCATGCTTAGATAATGACTTGACTGGAGCGTTTATATTGAAGGTTTAAACGCACACACCTCCAAAAAACATAGAAAACTGGCACTCAAGGCTTTTTAAAGTGCATTTGAACCACAGTGCACTTTGCATGTTTAAGACAGAGAATGCAAATTAGGGTGCTTTCACATACGCAGCACTGAGTCTGTTTAAACCCAACCCTGGTACATGTTGCCCCTCTGCACACTCCATTTAATGCTGCAGAAATACCATTTCTGGGTATAAATTAACAAATATTGTTATACTTCGTTATGTATTTAGTACTAGTTCTAGGTAATGTACCGTATACCCCAGTAAAATCTCAGGATGGTATGGAAAATAAATTCCCCCCCCCGCCTAAACTACACACAGACATTAAAAAACTTTACCCAAGCATGAAGAACATTAGAATAATACTGAATAAATATTTAGTACTGCTTCTTTTATTTTATTGCTTATTTAGTACTCGTCCTGAGATTTTTCTGGGGTATATGGTGGTATTTGTGCAAGAAAAGAGAGGAAAAAACCTCCCGTCATTTCAAATATTTGAATAGTTGTTAAATTATAAAATATTGACGAGATACATATTACATGCAACACTTCCACGCTAGCGAGCGACTGTGACAATTTGTAAACGAACATGGCCGCCAGGTTTGTTCCATCAAATGTATGTATTATTATAATAATAATAATATTGGCTGGCCTTTTTTTAAATTTATTTATTTTTTAGATACAGTGGGGCAAAAAAGTATTTAGTCAGTCACCAATTGTGCAAGTTCTCCCACTTAAAAAGATGAGAGGCGCCTGTAATTTTCATCATACAGTAGGTACACTTCAACTATGAGAGACAGAATGAGAAAAAAAATCCAGAAAATCACATTGTCTGATTTTTAAAGAATTTATTTGCAAATTATGGTGGAAAATAAGTATTTGGTCAATAACAAAAGTTCATCTCAATACTTTGTTATATACCCTTTGTTGGCAATGACAGAGGTCAAACGTTTTCTGTAAGTCTTCACAAGGTTTTCACACACTGTTGCTGGTATTTTGGCCCATTCCTCCATGCAGATCTCCTCTAGAGCAGTGATTGTTTTGGGGCTGTCGCTGGGCAACACGGACTTTCAACTCCCTCCAAAGATTTTCTATGGGGTTGAGATCTGGAGACTGGCTAGGCCACTCCAGGACCTTGAAATGCTTCTTATGAAGCCACTCCTTCGTTGCCCGGGCGGTGTGTTTAGGATCATGGTCATGCTGAAAGACCCAGCCACGTTTCATCTTCAATGCCCTTGCTGATGGAAGGAGGTTTTCACTAGGGCTGCACAATTAATCGAATTTAATTGAAAATCGCGATTTTGACTGCCACGATTAAATGAAATGAAAATCGTGATTTATTTCCATTTAAAATTCGAGCTCTGCTGCATATCTGATCAGCCCTTTTTGACCAGTACTCCGCCAAACCATTAGGGGGCGAACCGACGCATGTAAGGTTTCATTACTCCGCCTAAATAAGCAAGCAAGCCAAAGTGCATTTTGGCGGGTTTTGAACATATTTTGGGCTGGAAAACGTCAGCAGCATCTGGCCAAGTGTGCAGAGCTTCAGTGCAGCGTTATCTTCTTCAAGGGGTGATAGCGTGAGAGTAGGTAACAGATTGAGGTGAGAGAGAAAAGCTAATTATGTCGGAACAACAGACTATTTAGCACTGGAGGCAATGTTGTGACCTGCCTTCGCTCATGTTTAAAGCCAGAGCATGTTGATAGGCTGGTCTTTCTAGCTAAAAACTTGTAGGCCTCAGTATAATGCTGTGTAATTGTTGCAACTGAGTTTTCAGTTCCTTCATCCTTTGGTAATTTCTTGGATAAATTTCATTTATTTGTCATTTGGAAATCAGAATTTCTCTTTTAAATTTCATTCTGCACTGAAAGCTGTTCATATTGTTTGTTTGAATATAGTGAAATAAAATTTAAGTGATTTCCCTAACATCAAGAATAATCGTGATTAATAATCGCGATTACAATTTTGATCAAGATAATCGTGATTATGGCGGCACGGTGGTGTAGTGGTTAGCGCTGTCGCCTCACAGCAAGAAGGTCCTGGGTTCGAGCCCCGGGGCCGGCGAGGGCCTTTCTGTGTGGAGTTTGCATGTTCTCCCCGTGTCCGCGTGGGTTTCCTCCGGGTGCTCCGGTTTCCCCCACAGTCCAAAGACATGCAGGTTAGGTTAACTGGTGACTCTAAATTGACCGTAGGTGTGAATGTGAGTGTGAATGGTTGTCTGTGTCTATGTGTCAGCCCTGTGATGACCTGGCGACTTGTCCAGGGTGTACCCCGCCTTTCGCCCGTAGTCAGCTGGGATAGGCTCCAGCTTGCCTGCGACCCTGTAGAAGGATAAAGCGGCTAGAGATAATGAGATGAGATGAGATAATCATGATTATAATTTTTTCCATAATCGTGCAGCCCTAGTTTTCACTCAACATCTCACGATACATGGCCTCATTCATTCTTTCCTTTACACGGATCAGTCGTTCTGGTCCCTTTGCAGAAAAACAGCCCCAAAGCATGATGTTTCCACCCCCATGCTTCACAGTAGGTATGGTGTTCTTTGGACGCAATTCAGCATTCTTTCTCCTCCAAACACGACAAGTTGAGTTTTTACCAAAAAGTTCTATTTTGGTTTCATCTGACCATATGACATTCTCCCAATCCTCTTCTGGATCATCCAAATGCTCTCTAGCAAACTTCAGCCGGGTCTTTTATACTGATAATGAGCTCAAACAGGTGCCATTAATACAGGTAACGAGTGGAGGATAGAGGAGCCTCTTAAAGAAGAAGTTACAGGTCTGTGAGAGCCAGAAATCTTGCTTGTTTGTAGGTGACCAAATACTTATTTTACCGAGGAATTTACCAATTAATTCATTAAAAATCCTACAATGTGATTTCCTGGATTCTTTCCCCCCATTCTGTCTCTCATAGTTGAGGTATACCTATGATGAAAATTACAGGCGTCTCTCATCTTAAGTGGGAGAACTTGCACAATTGGTGGCTGACTAAGTACTTTTTTGCCCCACTGTATATTAGATATATTCCACTCAGCTTGCATGATATTCAACTCGTCTTCAACTCGTTCAATACCATGCTTGCTGAATGGAATATATCTAGTATACGACTTAATGCCAGCCAATATTATTTAAATATGTCACTCATCAAAAAATTCCTGTGCAGGGATTGGCCAAGGATGGCTCACGTGACATAAAATAGTTCCACCATTGATTAAGCAATGTATCTCATGACGTAAAAAAAAAAAAAGGATATGGTGTGAGTGAGTCATGGTATATCCTGGATATACCATAAACTGATGTCACAATTTCAAACTTTATGGCTGACTCCGTGAGCATTTCTGTGTGTGTAGATCGACATATCATGATCATGCCTAGTGATTTTGATTTTTTTTTTCCAGATTTATTTCTAATTCTTTGTACATGGGTGCAAGTTTTCCGGCATGTGCCGGAAGTGCCGTTTTTTTCGGTTCTGAAAAAGTCATTTTTCCAAATCGTGTAAATCTGTTGAGATTTTCGGGGGGGGGGGGGGTATAGGGGTGGCCACTGTCTCACTCTCAGCATATCACTGGGTTACCACGGTACAGTCTCTGCACTAGACAAATCTTTTCATCTCGTCTTCACCACAAACCTCATTCAATTTATACGCCGCTCACCAACGAGCGGTCCTGACTAGCCCGTTGTTTCACTGTGTTATACATGTGTGATATGTTTCACGCACGTAGCACGTTGTTTGACCAAATCAACACAGCTATTCCCGTGAGTCGCCGTTTCTTTTGGTGCAAGTTAGAACGGTGCTTTTGATTGGCTCACTGTTAACTGCCGTCCAATGAAACTTAAGCTTTTATAATAAGTCAAGTCAAGTTTATTTGTGTAGCACTTTTAACAATAAACATTGTCGCAAAGCAGCTTTACAGAATTTGAACGACTTAAAACATGAGCTAATTTTATCCCTAATCTATCCCCAATGAGCAAGCCTGTGGCGACGGTGGCAAGGAAAAACTCCCTCAGACGACATGAGGAAGAAACCTCGAGAGGAACCAGACTCAAAAGGGAACCCAGCCTCATTTGGGCAACAACAGACAGCATGACTATAACATTAACAGTTTTAACATGAAGACAGTTTCGTTGATGTTATAAACTCTTCATTGATGGACACTTGAGTGCAAAACTGTTCATGATAACTGCAGTCCTAAAGTTAGCAAGTCAACTGTAGTCCTCAGCCATAAAAGCATTACTGTAAGAGTCCAGAGCATCCTCCAGGTATAACCCTCAACTGTCCTCATGGGGCCGTCCTTCACAGGAGTGACGCGATAAAACTCTGACCAGACACAGGGCACCAGGATGGATCAAGCAGGTCCGAGGGGCAGAAGAGGCCAGCATCTCAATCCCAGGACCAACATGTAACTCAGAGGGACAGATTGGGGGGGGGGAGAAAACACATGTTGTTAGGTATGCCCTAAAAATGACGAGTATTAAATCTGTGTGGTAGGCTCGCAGAGACAAGAGTCTTGACATCAGGCATAACACACAACAATGGCATGTTAATATGGTTAAAAAAGTATCATGACCTGCTCAGGCTGGATGCTTGATTGGGTGATGGGAGCACACTCCTCAGCAATGATGAGATGCAGATGGGACCCTTGGGGCTGGCCAAGACAATTCAGTTACATTTCACCGGGTCTGGGACATGCGACAGAATGTCTGATGGCCGATTCCATGCAGGCTACGATAGCCAGTCGAGGTCTCCACCCTCTCCACCAAAAGAATAATAAGCCTTATTTCGCTTCCCTCCCTTGCGACAGATCCACGCGCTTTGCCTCTGGTTGCTGATCAAAATATGTCAAAATGAAGTTTTTATCGGAAGGCTCCAATACAAAAGAATTAGAAAAGATGTCTAGAAATAAATGGAGATGGGAATGGTTAAGTGAGTGTGACAAAAACGGTGACAAATGGGGAATATGGCTGAGAAAACCGGACGTCCCGGGAGTTGCGTATTGTGACTGCTGTTCAAAGACTATCAAGCACGGCTCCAGCGGGAAGAAGGGACTTAAAAGTCACGCCGATGAGACTAATCACTTTTCTGATTTTTGTGCTATGTAGTAATAAGTGAATTCAAAACATTTATTGGTGATTTAAATTGTCATCTGATATTGTGTGATGTGCAAATGCAATGTGCTTTCTTCTAGAATTGAAATTATTCATCACAAGTATCTGCTTTTATAAACGTTTTTTTTTTTGACATTTGATTACCTTTCAATTATTAAATAAAAGTAAGGTAGGTCTTGAAATAAGTTTAGCTTTTTTATCATTTTTTCTAATGTGGTTGTTAGGTTGAAAACTCATTTGTAGTCAGTAATGGATTATAAAATGTAGATATTTTTGTATATGGAAAAAGCTGAATCTTGTTATTTGCTAAAATCCAGGAGTTTCTGAGGACATCAAGACATGTGGCTCCTTATTTTAACTCAAGCTGTGTATATATTGTAAAAAAGGTATCACAGCAAAAAGCATATTAAAAATGGTTGTTTCAACATTTAAATTAGTAGTTGCTAGATGTTTTGAAATATCAAGTCTTGTACTTGAAATGTTATTTCAGATGAATTGATGAAATGTATTAAACATTTGATGTGAATATGCAAATCATATAACTATTAATATTATAAATGTTTGCATGAGATTGCATGAGAGACAACCATTTTAACTTGTAATTTAATTTTTTTTTCGAGCCCTAAGGGGGGCTCACCCCCCTTTGTAACCCCCCCTGCATGGCTGCGCCATGCACGTCTGACTTTGTCAGACTTTTCAGGTTTTTGAAAATTTTATACTTGCACCCATGTTTGTAGTCACTTTTAGTTTGGAATTTTTTGATGAGGGATATAAATCTTATATACCAAGCAGTGAGAGGCTCCAGGAATTATGTATTAATAAGTGGACTAATAAGTGTGATATGTTTTTCCTTCTAATAAAGTAGTTATCTGGATCTGGTTTGACATCAGATTTTGCATTATTCAGTCTGCCGGGTTATCGGGGCTGTGTGTAATATTAATGAACAGATCAGTACTTTTCCTACTGAGAGCCTCAGCTTGATCTGAGCAGCTACCAACTGCCAAAAGACAGATTGTACTGGTAAGTGCTGGTCACTGGACTGACCGGCTCAGTCTGTGTTTTAGCCGCTGGATTGAGTATATTAGGACGGTTATTCTTAAAAAATAAAAATTTTCCAACTGCACAAATGAGTAATAGGGCGTTTCTCCACCTCCAGGCACTTGTGATGGTTGTCTTTCATCAAAACTAAGAGATTTTTATTTTAATCATTTAATTTTATGAAGTTCACATCGGCGGCACGGTGGTGTAGTGATTAGCGCTGTCGCCTCACAGCAAGAAGGTCCGGGTTCGAGCCCCGGGGCCGGCGAGGGCCTTTCTGTGCGGAGTTTGCATGTTCTCCCCGTGTCTGCGTGGGTTTCCTCCGGGTGCTCCGGTTTCCCCCACAGTCCAAAGACGTGCAGGTTAGGTTAACTGGTGACTCTAAATTGACCGTAGGTGTGAATGTGAGTGTGAATGGTTGTCTGTGTCTATGTGTCAGCCCTGTGATGACCTGGCGACTTGTCCAGGGTGTACCCCGCCTTTCGCCCGTAGTCAGCTGGGATAGGCTCCAGCTTGCCTGCGACCCTGTAGAACAGGATAAAGCGGCTACAGATAATGAGATGAGATGAGAAGTTCACATCGCAGCCTCCTAATAGACATCTAATCATGCCTGCATATTCTATTTTTACTGCTCTTTAAGTGCCTTTTGTCAGTTTTGCTGCTTTATGCTTGTCCCCGACCCAGATCTGTAATCTTAAAACGTTAACCACTACAAAAGTATTATTTTTAAAATATTCTTTGACATGCTTGTTTTAAGAAAACATGAAATCCACGTACCATTTCAATTTCGAATGCATTAGGTCATTTTTTAAAAACTATATTTCAAATAAAACATCAGTGTCCCACAGTTCTCAGTCATTTCCACCACAACTGAGTGTTTTAAACTACTAGAGCCACCTTACAAATAGTTTGTGTTTACCAAGGAAGCAATAGAGTCAGTGAAGAGCAAGGTTGAGGTCAAACATGAGAGACGTGTAGCGATCAGAAAAGGAGAAAAATCCAGGGAACTATTAGTCATAAACGGAGTATTTTTATTGTGTGTTGTTTCCACTCAGACTGTAAATCTGTCAAACGATGTAAAACAAGTGGAAAAATAGCAGATTTTTATGTATTTTGGATACTTTGTGTTAACAACAACAGTGGCTTAGCATGGCGAGGGAGTTTGATAATTTACTGCAAAAAACTGTTACGTCATTTCCACCACAGAATGAGTTGTGGTGGAAATGACAGCTATAGTTTATATCTTATTTTAGTTTAGTTTATATTTTGTTTTTATTATTATTTATACCCCTGCTCCGAAGGAGGGAGTATACTGGTTTACCTCCTTCTGTCCGTCTGAAACACCCCTTTTTCTCAGCAACCACAAATCATAGCCACTTGGTACCAAACTTCAGCTTGGGGTTCTATACCGTGTATACTGTTTTCAGGTCTGTCGCACATCGACTTCCTGTTTACCGACTGAATGTATTTATGAAACATATAGCATGGATTTACAAATTTTACATAACGTTTTTTTTTTTCTCAGCAACTACAAATCACAACTGCTTGATATTTGGTATCGAGCTTCAGTTTGGGGTTCTCAGAGATGCCTACTAGTACGGATTGGCCGTATTTTGTACGGAAAAGTTACGTAAATACGATGTTACGGCAAACAGTGTTATTCTGTACGGAATTATTATAAAGTCTTAAAAAATTCCAGTGAGTTGTTTTTAAATGTCCAAGCGACTTTTTCAATTCATGCATGATTCACGGCTAGGCTATTTATTTTTACGACAACCACACATGCTGTGTGTGACATGCGCAGATTCCGCACATTTGTTCGCGCTATTTTCGATACGGTAGAATGGCCGTGCATTACACCCAGTCAAAAGGGCAATGGATACGCGCACTGCAAACTGTGTAGAACTGACATTAACATCACTCATGGTGGTCGCGATGACTGCACGCGGCATGTCAACTACAAAAAAAACATGGAGTATGCTGAAATGGCGAGTCAGGCGGAAAGTAAATCTGGGGGTATCCAGCAGTTTTTTACGAAATCTGTGGATGAAAAGACACGGAACGTGACACGTGCTGAAGCGGTGATGGGTGACCTGTGCTTGGAGTTGAACTTGCTAATTAGTGCCATGAAATGTGAGTTAAACTTATTCAGTTTC
Organism: Neoarius graeffei; assembly: GCF_027579695.1. Classification (NCBI taxonomy): domain Eukaryota; kingdom Metazoa; phylum Chordata; class Actinopteri; order Siluriformes; family Ariidae; genus Neoarius; species Neoarius graeffei. Next base: position 58,172,115 of record NC_083573.1, on the reverse strand, counting down.
TTTTTACATGTCTGATTTTTATTCACTGAAATATCAAACACTGGCTGTACTTCTTTAATTCAAAAGTCTTTTCAGTGTTGCAAGTGCAAATGTACATGTAGTATGATCAAAAACAGAATTTTATGATTAGCGCTGTTGGGATTGTGGCAAAAAAATTGATCATTCTACTGTTTTAAATACAATTATAAATGTCATTTTATTCAATGTCTCTTCTGAAGCATTATGCTGAAGTATTTATATATTGGGACATTAAGAGAACAATGTCGGACTCTCTTTGGCATGAAATAAGAATTTTTTTTTTAATTTTATTAGAATCCGTTAACAGGTAGAACATTTTGCCAGGCAATATAATATAATACTTTTGAGGAGTTGCATTCAATACCAATGATTGTTAGTCAACCGTAATGTCTGCAAACAGGGAACACTATTGTATTTATAAAAATGTGATATATTGTATGCTCTAGAAATTTGTTGAGTGGAAATTCAGTTGAGATGGCTGCTCGCGTTTTGTTTATTCAATTCACACAAAACAGTTCTTTTTAATAATTTAAATGTTAAACATATTGGTATATACACCTCTTTATAATGGAAATGCGCATAAATTAATGTTACTGAAAGTCATTCCAAAATACTGAAAAATGTTTTCAAGAATACTGAAATTCAAAATTTGGGGTAGGCATCTCTGGGTTCTATACCGTGTATACCGTTTTCAGGTCTGTCGCACATCAACTTCCTGGTTACCGACTGAATGTATTTATGAAACATGTAGGGTGGATTTTGACGCTATTTCAAGAAACAAAATGCTATTTCAAAATGACAGTTTACCAGGATGCTATTTGAAATCCCTGGGGAGAACACGGCTCTTTACTTACTTGTTTCAGGGTTAATTATTTGTTGAAGTCAACATTTATAATAATAAGTGTCCTATTCCTTTGATTGCTTGCATTCTGATATAAGTGAGAGCGGGGGGGATACATGAGCAGTAGCTCATAGTTGATTGTTTGTTTATATTGACAAAACCTTCAGTTATTTCCACCACGTACTGTCGTTTACGTCACAACACACGTTTTAAGCGGAAAAAAACTACAAATGGTAGACATTTAAACGTTTTTTTCCAAATTTAGAATTCATTTATCATTAGTGCTAGAAAATATGTAAGTGACTTTAAAAATAACTATGGACCTGCAAAAACTGAATTTCTGATGGTGAAAACACAACTCCTGGCAATTTGCAGCGTTGGGTCATAATACATTTAGTTCATGAAGTCGTATGATTTGTTATGTGGTCAGATTAGGTAGGTACTTGTAGGCATGACCGTTGAAACATAATGGAACATAATGAGTTCTAGTCTGTTATCTCCAAATAATGGACATAAATTAAGATGTGGTGGAAATGACATTTTTTTATGACACTTGAGAAAAATGACAATCTTCCCAGTCATGCACATGTGCCTGTTATCATACTTTGCTCTAAGGCAAGTTAATGAAACTAGGAAGGATGTTAAAAATGTGTTTTGAGAGCATTCGTTTCTTAAAAGTTCACAAGGCTAAAAGTGCCCAGTGTTGAAGAAACATCCAATAAGTATTTATTAAACTTGTGCTGGTTTAATTTATTATCTCATCTCATTATCTGTAGCCGCTTTATCCTGTTCTACAGGGTCGGAGGCAAGCTGGAGCCTATCCCAGCTGACTACGGGCGAAAGGGGGGGTACACCCTGGACAAGTCGCCAGGTCATCACAGGGCTGATGCATATGGCCCTTTTCCACTACCCTTTTTCAGCTCACTTCAGCCCGACACGGCTCGCGTTTCGACTATCTCAGAGCAGCACGACTCGGCTCGCTTCAGCCCTGCTTAGCACCCAAAACTCACACCGTTTTGGAGTGGGGCTGAAGCGAGCCGAGCCAAACCGAGCCGAGTGGGGCTAGGGGCGTGAGCAGACACTCCCCTGTGCACTGATTGGTGAGGAGGAGTGTCCTCACATGCCCACACACGCCCCGCGAGCACGCTGGGATCTGTAAACACCGCAAACCCGGAAGAAGAAGAATTACAAATTACGAGAATTTCTGAAGCCTTATGCGCCTCGCCTCATCTATACGCTCTTGCCAGTATCTGTCCGCGTTGTCGGTGACAACAAGCCACAGCACCAAGACCAGCAACACTAACGACTCCATGTCCTCCATGTTTATTGTTTACTATCCAGGTCGTGAGACTACCGCTTAAAAGATCACTGATGTCACTGTTTGCGCTGCTTAACGACATCACGTGACGTCCACCCACTTTCGCTAACTCCACCCAATGTGTCCACCCACTTCCAGCCAGCACGGTTCAGCGCGGTTGTAGTCGAAATGCAACTCCAACAGCCCCACTCAGCTCGACTCAGCCCGACTCAGCCGCGTTGGTAGTGGAAAAGCGGCAATAGACAACCATTCACACTCACATTCACACCTACGGTCAATTTAGAGTCACCAGTTAACCTAACCTGCATGTCTTTGGACTGTGGGGGAAACCAGAGCACCCGGAGGAAACCCACGCAGACACGGGGAGAACATGCAAACTCCGCACAGAAAGGCCCTCGCCGGCCACGGGGCTCGAACCCTTGCTGTGAGGTGACAGCGCTCACCACTACACCACTGTGCTGTCTAATTTATTATTATTATTATTATTATTAATAATAATTTATTTTTGTGTGTGCGTGCACTCATTTTTCTCAAATCTGGAGTCCTGGGCAAGAATTTTACCATTCATCCCAGCTCTGATATTTTCTCTCAGTTCCATTAGTGTTTTATCCGTTATCTAAAGAATGGGACAACGTTCAGTGACGAAATTCATATTCTTGAAAATAAATGATAGAAATCCATTTCGTCATCTTCCCACTTGAGTCAAGGACAGCTTTCACAGTGTGTCTTGCTTCCGGATGATTATGTTAATTGATTCCGTGAAACTCAATGGATGTGATGTTTCCTGACTGCTGTTAACGCGTTAAGGACACTTTGTTTATAAGACACTGTAAATCTTGTTGACGATGTGACTGACCTCATTCGGCACCTTGTGCTTAGGCAAGAAAAACCCAGTATGAAGGGCTGGAGGTTAATCTTGAATTTTTAAAGACTTTCTATATTGACTGTGCCATACAGGGGTGAATGCGGCAGTAAAATTTTCAAGAGCTCAACATTGCTTTCTTTCATTCCCGCGTCTGTGTTTTTTTTTTCTTTTTCCTTTGTATCTTTCTCTTTTTGTGTTTCTGCATGTCTGATTTTCTTTCAAATTATCCTGTTTTCTCTACTAATACTTACTCCAGTTCTATGGCTACAGACAGGAACTGTCAAAAAAAGCTAATGGGCTCTTAGTTAGTCAAAAAGTTCACTTGCCAGATTGCTTGTGAGATGAGTTACCTTGACAACCATGGGTAGAGGTCAAAAGACAGGCTAAAAGCTGCTGTTGAAATTGCCCACTCTTTGCATCGCATTAAAAGAGGTGGGTTTTCATTGTGTGGGCTTGTCAAGAGCTGATTAGCTGGAACAGTGCTTGCTCTTTTGTAGGGGTCCAAGCATTAAATGCTATGATGCAAAACCTTCACCTTTAACTGAACGTTGTTCGTAATTACTGAATAGCTAGATGCAGGGTCAGATGATTGCTCCTGATTTTTGGCTTGATTATCAGTAAACCACGTCAACTTGTTTTTATTTGAAATTTAACATTTCTGTATAAAACTCGAGCTCTCTTGTACACTGATCAGTTGTTTTCCCAAACCAGCAGTAATCTTTGTTCGGTCTCAGATGAGCTAGGCAGATGAGCACCTTATTCGATTAATACTTCATGTCCATTTCATCACTGTCATGAAGCCTGCTTACATCCACAAGATTTTTGCCATAACGCGTTCTGCAGTTATCACTGAAGCTTCAGAAATACAGTGAGTAAGCACGCAACCATTTGGCTCTTGTCGTCTTCCTGCATTGGGAAATATCTTTGCATTTATCACTATTGATGTGTTCAAATATATTGTAGCTTTTGACATCAGGTTGTTAGAGGATTGATTCCTTTCCATGAAGGACTCCGTGCTGTAGTTCTTAATGTAAAGTGAAAAAAAAAATCACTAATACTTTTTTTTTTTCCCCCCTTGGTAATTGCTCCATAGGGGGTTTAATAACTAATACTGCAACAGAAACATGATGCAGAAATAGCCTCAGTCTCATGCAGTGTAATGGAGAGCACATGTACTTGCACAGTGAAGCCAAAATCCAGGCAGCAGAGGCACAAAGGAAGGAAAAAAACCCCCAGTGCAGTTCCACACAACCCTGGTGTCAGCACAGGACTGTGGAGATACAGATGTGACCATGTCTCAAATGCAGTGCTGACGAAAAGAGAAGGGTTGCCTTTGAGATGGAAATTGCGGAGTGGGAGAGAGGGTGTCAGAGACAGCATGAAAAATTCAAAAGAACCTTTTGAGTATTGATGGGCCATCGCTGTCAGTGAGAGGATGGACAAGCCTAGAACTAGAGTGCAAAGAAATGAGACTCACAGGCTGGAAATATTATTGGGGGGGACGGGACCTCTAACTGGCTTTTCCGGAATAGGTGTAAGGACCAGACGGAAATTTATAATACAACACGAAAAAGGTTCAGACTGGGTTGTTTCAGAGGTAATGACAGATTGGAACATGTTTTGTGCAAAGATTAAAAAGTACTTGTACAGATTGAGTTTCAGTTTAGTGCTTTTACAAATTGCAGGAATAGATTAAAAAAAGGTGGCACGGTGGTGTAGTGGTTAGCGCTGTCGCCTCACAGCAAGAAGGTCCTGGGTTCAAGCCTGGGGGCCGGCGAGGGCCTTTCTGTGTGGAGTTTGCATGTTCTCCCCGTGTCCGCGTGGGTTTCCTCCGGGTGCTCCGGTTTCCCCCACAGTCCAAAGACATGCAGGTTAGGTTAACTGGTGACTCTAAATTGACCGTAGGTGTGAATGTGAGTGTGAATGGTTGTCTGTGTCTATGTGTCAGCCCTGTGATGACCTGGCGACTTGTCCAGGGTGTACCCCGCCTTTCGCCCGTAGTCAGCTGGGATAGGCTCCAGCTTGCCTGTGACCCTGTAGAAGGATAAAGCTGCTAGAGATAATGAGATGAGATGAGATTAAAAAAAAAAAACTTCTTACTAGGAGAAAATAACCCGGAAAATATGTAGATGATGATTTAAAAAAAAAAAAATCTTCAGCCATGGTCTCAGCATAGGTATATCATGTTGCTGAGAAAACCCCATTTGGAATGATTATCTGGGTTTACATGGGCAGCCTTTCAGTCATTTTCAATCCCCTCTTCAACACCCCAACACTCTGCCCTAATCTAGTCTGTTGAAAAATATCCTCCAACCTGCCAGTTTCCCAGCACAGCCAGATTATTCTTCTGCAAGCAAAACCACAATGTGCACTTGAAAAAAAAACCCAAAACAAAACCTTACAAGAAATATAGTAAAACTAAAATAGCCATTGGCAGTGCTTTGACAGGATGAGGTAATTTCTTCTAGGTGAAGGAGTTTAAGCTGGACACTGAATTAATGACTTTCGTCTTTGAAAGGAATGTAAATGCAACCCGTATAGCTTGGAATTGTGTGAATGGACAGCTTTATACTGGGGGGAGTTGCTACCTAAAGTCGAGGAGTTTAAATATCTCGGGGTTTTGTTCACGAGTGAGGGTAAGGGGAGGCGGGAGTTGGACAGATGGATCAGGGCAGCGTCAGCAGTGATGCAGATGCCAAACCAGTCTGTTGTGGTAAAGAGAGAGCTGAGCCAAAAGGCAAAGCTCTCAATTTACTGGTCCATCTACGTTCCCACTCTCACCTATGGTCACGAGGAATGGGTAGTGACCGAAAGAATGAGAACAAGGATACAAGTGGTAGAATTGGTTTTCTGCACAAGGTGGCTGGGCTCTCCCTTAGAGACAGGGTGAGAAGCTTGGTCATTCGGGAGAGACTCAGAGTAGAACCGCTGCTCCTCCACATCGAAAGGAGTCAGTTGAGGTGGTTCAGGCACCTTGTTAGGATGCCCCCTGGATGCCTCCCAAGGGAGGTTTTCTGGGCATGCCCCACCGGGAGGAGACCCCGGGGCAGACCCAGGATATGCTGGAGAGATTACATCTCTCGGCTGGCCTGGGAACGTCTTGGTATTCCCCCGGAAGAGCTGGTGGAGGTGGCCGGGGAGAGGGAAATCTGGGCTGCTCTGCTTAGGCTGCTACCCCCGCGACCCAGATAAGCGGTAGAAGATGGTTGAATGGACAGCTTTATATACAATGGACAGCCAGTTTAATTGGAACTTTTGGCGGCACGGTGGTGTAGTGGTTAGCACTGTCGCCTCACAGCAAGAAGGTCCTGGGTTCGAGCCCAGTGGCTGACGAGGACCTTTCTGTGCAGAATTTGCATGTTCTCCCCATGTCTGTGTGGGTTTCCTCTGGGTGCTCCGGTTTCCCCCACAGTCCAAAGACGTGGTTAGATTAATTGGATAGTCTAAATTGCCCATAGGTGTTAATATCTGGGCTTTGTTCCCTGGTCAGACGTAAGTAGTATGGCACCTGCCTCTGGCGCCTTTGTATGCCTTCTACATAGCCATGTTGAACTGTGTCCTTTGCAATTCAGCTATTCGGCTGCAAGAAAAGATGATTAGCCACTATAAATAAATAAATAACTTGTTTCTAAGATTCCTGTTCTTGGCTGGCAGAAGTGGAACCCAATGTGGTCTTCTGCTGTTGCATGTTGAAATGCTTTTCTGCTCACCACGGTTGTAAAGTGTGATTATTCTTGACTTTCACATACCCATAATGACTTGTGGCTTGGGGGGTAACCAGGCGCTATATTTGTTGGCTAAGTCAGATAACCTCAGTTATTTCTTCGAATTCACATGGGGAAAAATGACTTTTGCTGTGCACCAACTTGTTCAAATAACCGTAAAAGGAATCCTGATTTAAAGTTTTATAGAATACCCAAAGAAGCTAAACAATAAAAGCGTGGTTAGACAGAATTCGCCGTCAAAATTGTACACCGACAGACAACACGCGACTGTGTTTTGCACACTTGAGTGGTGGAGTCAAGTCTGATGATCCAAGTCACAAAGCCTACAGCCCCTCTTTCTTTGTATTTAGTCATAAAAAGTGCAACCCCCCTCACCCGAAAAACGAGGACAAGTCAAAGAACTGAAAAGGACAACTTTATTGAAAGATCAACTCCCAAAACAAAACGCAAACGATGCAGTGTAAGTAAGCTTACATGTCCTTCCCCTTTTAGTGTTTATGTAGGTAGATCGAATGGAGTATTTGACCCTGTTGTCCTAACAGCTTCCTCTAACAGCCTAAAGATTGTTGTAATCCGGTAGCATATGAGCTCAAGGAAAATCAGAGTGAAGGAAATCAAAATCAACTTGAAAAATAAATTTGACTGTTCTGCTGTGTTTATAGTACTTACTTGACTGAGTGAATTCCTTGCTTGTGTTCTCATGCACGAAGCGTTTTTATATTTTCTTACAGCTTTCTTGTTGTAACCAGCACCCAGCAAAAATGATTCCATTGTGGGTTCTTCTGTAATCATTGTCAATCTTTCAAAGCTCTTCTGCCAGTCTTTTAACTTCTGCAGGTCAGTAATTGTTGGAACACCCACGTTGACAGACGAAGAAGGCTGCTGATTGTCACCCGAAGTGGAGATGTTCAAAGTGTTTGATATGATTTTTACAAGCATTTTTTTACCGATTTGATATCTTAAAGTCCACAGAAAAGGCTTTGCAGATTTCTTTAAGCTTTAGTTAGTTAGTTTTGACACTTCTTTGAAGGTGTTGGGGAGATCTGAATTCGAAAGATTACAGTCAGTGTGTGACACCATGCTGTTTTTATTTTATTTTATTTTGGTTAACTCCCCCAAGGCGCAACGCATTATGGGTAACGTCAAAGTAGTCAATATGAGTTACTGTACTGTCCTTCCTGGCAGCTCGAACCAATCTGGCCATTTTCCTCTGACCTCTCTTCTCAACAAGACGTTTCCACCCACAGAACTGTCGCTCACTCGCTGTTTTTTTTTTTTTAATGCCATTCTGTGTAAACTCTAGAGATTGTTATGTGTGAAAACCCCAGGAGATCAGCAGTTTCTGAAATACTCAAGCCAGTCCATCTGGCACCAACACATGCCACAGTGAAAGTCACAGAAATCACAGTTTTTCTCATTCTGATGTTTGAAGTGAAAGTGAACAGTAACTGAAGCTCTTAATTTGTATCTGCATGAGTTTATGCATTTTGCTGCTGTCAAGGGATTGGCTGATTAGATACAGTGGTGCTTGAAAGTTTGTGAACCCTTTAGAATTTTCTATATTTCTGCATAAATACTAACTAAAACATGAGATTTTCACACAAGTCCTAAAAGTAGATAAAGAGAACCCAGTTAAACAAATGAGACAAAAAATATTATACTTGGTCATTTATTTATTGAGGAAAATGATCCAATATTACATATCTGTGAGTGGCAAAAGTATGTGAACCTCTAGGATTAGCAGTTAATTTGAAGGTGAAATTAGACTCGGGTGTATCTGCAGAATCAATGGGATGACAATCAGGTGTGAGTGGGCACCCTGTTTTATTTCAAGAACAGGGATCTATCAAAGTCTGATCTTCACAACTCATGTATCTTGGCACAAACAAAGGAGATTTCTGAGGACCTCAGAAAAAGTGTTGTTAATGCTCATCAGGCTGGAAAAGGTTACAGAACCATCTCTAAAGAGTTTGGACTCCACCAATCCACAGTCAGACAGATTGTGTACAAATGGAGGAAATTCAAGACCATTGTTACCCTCCTCAGGAGTGGTCAACCAACAAAGATCACTCCAAGAGCAAGGCGTGTGATAGTCAGCGGGGTCACAAAGGACCCCCAGGGTAACTTTTCTAAGCAACTGAAGGCCTCTCTCACACTGGTTAATGTTAATGTTCATGAGTCCACCATCAGGAGAACACTGAACAACAATGGTGTGCATGGCAGAGTTGCAAGGAGAAAGCCACTGCTCTCCAAAAAGAACATTGCTGCTCATCTGCAGTTTGCTAAAGATCACGTGGACAAGCCAGAAGGCAACTGGAAAAATGTTTTGTGGACGGATGAGACCAAAATAGAACTTTTTGGTTTAAATGAGAAACGTTATGTTTGGAGAAAGGAAAACACTGCATTCCAGCATAAAAACCTTATCCCATCTGTGAACCATGGTGGTGGTAGTATCATGGTTTGGGCCTGTTTTGCTACATCTGGGCCAGGACGGCTTGCCATAATCAATGGAACAATGAATTCTGAATTATACCAGTGAATTCTAAAGGAAAATGTCAGGACATCTGTCCATGAACTGAATCTCAAGAGAAGGTGGGTCATGCAGCAAGACAACGACCCTAAGCACACAAGTCGTTCTACCAAAGAATGGTTAAAGAAGAATAAAGTTAATGTTTTGGAATGGCCAAGTCAAAGTCCTGACCTTTAATCCAATCGAAATGTTGTGGAAGGACCTGAAGCGAGCAGTTCATGTGAGGAAACACACCAACATCCCCGAGTTGAAGCTGTTTTCTACACAGGAACGGGCTGAAATTCCTCCAAGCCGGTGTGCAGGACTGATCAACAGTTACTGGAAATGTTTAGTTGCAGTTATTGCTGCACAAGGGGGTCACACCAGATACTGAAAGCAAAGGTTCACATACTTTTGCCACTCATAGATATGTAATATTGGATCATTTTCCTTAATAAATAAATGACCAAATATAATATTTTTGTCTTATTTGTTTAACCGGGTTCTCTTTATCTACTTTTAGGACTTGTGTGAAAATCTGATGATGTTTCAGGTCATATTTATGCAGAAATATAGAAAATTCTAAAGGGTTCACAAACTTTCAAGCACCACTGTAACCATATCAGCTTCTCGTGTAGCTAACGATACTAACGAGCTCATACCGGTCGTGATGGTCAACTGAAACACTCAGTACAAAATATGAAAAAAGCCAACAATAACCATAGCATAGATTCTGGAGGTAGATCTTAGTGTACGTGGGTGGGAATAGGGGCAGGCCGAAGGAGTAAAAATATCATTCCAATGTTGAACTTCACCATTGATTAATCTTGGCTGATGCACCTTTAGCAATTAATTTGTGACATGAATATAATGCATTTGTGTTTAAGATCTATGTAAATTTAAAAGCAAAAAAATGTGTTGGGTATATCAGCACTATTTATAACAGAGCAGAAGCCTGTTCCATTTATAAACATTAAAGTCATGAGTTCATTAGTATCACATCAGCGAGTCTAACAGTGAACATAATAGCAATACGTCAGGAAGCTTGGATAATGTAGCGGGAATGATGCTCACAGTAATAAACTAATAGCTTTGGGTCACTTGGAGGCACACAGCTGTTTATAGCCAGGCTGGGAACAGCATGTAAAGATGCAGTTTTCCTCAGTAGTCTGGATAATTAACCATTTTGTTAAATAATAAACCAACAAGCTGCACAGCTGGTGTGTGCTGTTTCACCGAGCATGTTCAGGCTCTCTATATGCGGTTGTATAAATGATTATTAATTAGGTCATCTCCTTGTTCTGTTAATAAGACAGAAGAACATGGAGGTGATGTAATGAATTATGATGAAACCCTTCATTCTTAAGTTCATGCCTGTGAGCTTGTGGCATGATGGAGCAGTTTTCCTGAAATGTGGGCTGGCCCTTTGCTTTGGTAAAATGAGTTAGCTTTCATAATCAGATTGATTTGGTTTCTTTTAATTCAGCCTTTTTTAATACCGTACCTGACGTTTCTGATTTCTGTGCACTTTCTATGTAATTAAGCCTTTGGAACTTGCTTCTTATAAATGGGATATCACAAATTTTGCCTTTATCGCAAATGTTATGTCACAGGGTTGGACAAATCACCAGCCCACTCGTCCCGTACAAGCAGATTGTACAAGCTGTTAGATTTTATTCATAGCTGCAGACAAGTAGGTTCAGTAGGCGGCTTGTATCATTTCTCTCTCTCTCTCTCTCTCTCTCTCTTCATCCAGTGGCCAGGAAAAAAAAAAGATACTTCTTGTCGACTGTTGATTTTTATTTATTTTTTTGGTGTGGTACTTTTGCTCATTAACATTTTGCCACAGCATAATAACCATAAACACTACAGTTTCACACCTAACTAGCTTTGATGCCTTAATTATTATCAGATATTAAGTTTTGCATTGCATTAAATAATTTTGTCCCTCTCCAGCTTGTACAAGAAAGTGCATGGTCACTAACCTTCTTGATTAAAATGAGGATTAACATTGTCTAATATTCGTAATAGATTATCAAATAATCACTGCAGGATTGAGACTTTTTATTTCCCCCCCCCCCCCCCCCCCCCCCCCCTCAGGAATGTTTAAAGTGATCCAAAATGATAGAGCTGGTGAGATACTGAAACTTTGCTATGAAGCAGTTTTCAGCTTGTAATGCACTTAAGCCTCTGGGGTTTGAGGGTATTTTCTGGCACTAATGATTTTGGCAAGCTCTGATTTTGTCAATTTCAACAAATCTAAGCAGTATTTTCAAAGTCATATGACTTTTTCTGTATTCAGCACAAGTTCAACTACAATAATATCTTTGTAATATGTATGTCATGATTGTACTTTAAAAAAAAAAACAGATAAATGAAGATGTTGTAAAAAGCAGTTTTAGAACTGTATTGGAATGTGTGGGAAAAAAACATGACCTTACCCATTGTGTCAGACTGTTTTGATCACTTGAGGTGATTCTGTTCAGTCTTAGGAATGCATCAAGCACGAAAACTTAAATCTGCTTCATTGATTTGGACAATTAACTGGCCATCAAAAAATTTATGTCCTATTGTTTTGGGATATTCAGGGGTATTCAATGAGGAGAGTAAAAAATTCCATTCAATGAAAAGAGTGAAAACCCCTCCAACTGCCAACTCTTAAAGCTAGACGGCCTTTTAATTTCATAAAATCTGTGAAATTTAGTTCCCTCTGAAATTTGGTCATTGTGATGCATGTTTATTTCTGTAATATCTCACAAAATATCAGGCCATTCTGCTGCTGGGAAGTTATTTAATTTGAGGGGATTCCATATCAAATAATGTGCATGAAATCGCTCGCTTCGCACAGTCAAGCAGACAGAGGAAGTCCGTGTGCACATGCACAGGTTTAACTTTGACCGTGCACTGACCGTTACATCATTTTGCCACTAAACGAACAGCTGATCACATCAAGGTAAGCAACATTCACATCGAAGCTTCCATTCTCAATTTTAAGACAGAAAATCTGACATATTTTCTTCTCGCTTTCTGTGACCGTAGTCGGCCTTCCAAAAATAGAGCAAAATTAACTGTTTTTGAGGAAAATACTTTTAACTCTGGAAAAATTGCTTAGTCATTTTTCCTGTGTATGCACTACAGCGCACGCATATCAACTGATATGCTCATAATAAATAGAAGAAATATTTACGCTTACTCGAGTTGATCTTCAGCTGGATCGAGTCGAAGTTCAAAATGACACCGCTCATCGTCAGTGTCGCAGTTCTCAAGATTGAGTTGATTCGCTGTTCTGAATCATCTGAAGCACCTCCTGAGCATCAAATCCACGTGCCATCTCAACAGGTTTTACCTCCAAACAGGTAGCCTAAACTATGGCTGACAGATTTTATCCTGTTTACAGTGGGCATTCCCACCGCGAAAGAGAAACCAATCGAAATGTGAATAGTCTTTTATGAATGCGTAAGTAGGCACTCAGCGCTCTGACTCCGGTGTGACTGAGTAAGGTGACGAGTTTTATGTTTTGTCTAAATTTAGATAATTAAAAAATATTATCCCCTCCTAGAACTGCCACCTTATTGTGGTGGAGGGGTTTGTGTGCTTGAATGATCCTAGGAGCTATGTTGTCGGGGGCATTATGCCCCTGTTAGGGTTTCCCAGGGCAGACAGGTCCTAGGTGACAGGCCAGACCAAGAGCAGTTCACCAAAAAACCCCTATGGAGAAAAAATCCAGGACCGTGACGTCGCCCGGTAGGACGCAGCCGGGGCCCCACCCTGGAGCCAGGCCCGGGGTTGGGGCTCGTATGCGAGCGCTTGGTGGCCGGGCCTTTGCCCATGGGGCCCGGCCGGGCTCAGCCCGAAGAGGTGACGTGGGCCCGACCTCCTGTGGGTTCACCACCCACAGAGGTAGCAGTAGGGGTTTGGTGCAGTGTGGATTGGGTGGCAGTCGAAGGCAGGGGCCTCGACGACCTGATCCCCGGACACAGCGGCTGGCTGTTGGGACATGGAATGTCACTTCCCTGGGGGGGAAGGAGCCTGAGCTTGTGCGGGAGGTTGAGAGGTTGGTCGAGATAGTCTAGTCTAGAGTGTGCTAGAGATAGTCGGGCTCACCTCCACGCACAGCTTGGGCTCTGGAACCCAGCTCCTCGAGAGGGGCTGGACTTTCCACTTCTCTGGAGTCGCCCGTGGTGAGCGGCGGCGGGCTGGTGTGGGCTTGCTTATAGCTCCCCAGCTCAGCCGCCATGTGTTGGAGTTTACCCCAGTGAACGAGAGGGTCGCCTCTCTGCGCCATCGGATTGGGGAGAGGGCTCTTGCTGTAGTTTGTGCTTACGGGCCAAATAGCAGTATAGAGTATCCGGCCTTCTTGGAGTCCCTGGGAGAGGTACTGAGGGGTGCTCAGACTGGGGACTCCATTGTGCTACTGGGGGACTTCAGTGCTCACATGGGCGACGACAGTGACACCTGGAGGGGCGTGGTTGGGAGGAACGGCCTCCCTGATCTGAACCCGAGTGGTGTTTTGTTATTGGACTTCTGTGCTAGTCACGGTTTGTCCATAACGAACACCATGTTCGAGCATAGGGGTGTCCATAAGTGCACGTGGCACCAGGACACCTTAGGTCGGAGGTCGATGATCGACTTTGTAGTCGTTTCATCTGATCTCCGGCCCTATGTCTTGGATACTCGGGTGAAGAGAGGGGCTGAGCTGTCAACTGATCACCACCTGGTGGTGAGTTGGATCCGCTGGCGGAGGAGGAAGCTGGACAGACCTGGCAGGCCCAAACGTATGGTGAGGGTCTGCTGGGAACGTCTGGCCGAGCACTCTGTTGGGGAGGTCTTTAACTCCCACCTCCGGGAGAGTTTTTCCCAGCTTCCGAGGGAGGTGGGGGACATTGAGTCTGAGTGGACCATGTTCTCTGCCTCCATTGTGGATGCAGCTGTTCGGAGCTGTGGCCGCAAGGTCTCCGGTGCCTGTCGTGGCGGCAATCCCCGAACCTGGTGGTGGACACCGGAAGTAAGGGATGCCGTCAAGCTGAAGGAGTCCTATCGGGCCATGTTGACCTCCAGGACTCCTGAGGCAGCTGACGGGTATCGGCAGGCCAGGCGTGCTGCAGCTCGGGCAGTTGCGGAGGCAAAAACTCGGAACTGGGAGGAGTTCGGGGAGGCCATGAAGAAGGACTATCGGTCGGCCTCGAAGAAATTCTGGCAAACCGTCCGGCGCCTCAGGAGGGGGAACCAGTACTCTGCCAACACTGTTTACAGTGCGGGTGGGGAGCTGTTGACCTCGACTGGGGACATTGTCGGGCGGTGGAAGGAATACTTTGAGGATCTCCTCAATCCCACCGTCATGTCTTCCACTGAGGAGACTGAGGCTGATGACTCAGAGGTGGACTCATCCATTACCCAAGCCGAAGTCATCGAGGTGGTTTGCAAGCTCCTCGGTGGCAAGGCACCGGGGGTGGATGAGATCCGCCCTGAGTATCTCAAGTCTCTGGATGTTGTGGGGCTGTCTTGGTTGACACGCCTCTGCAACATCGCGTGGCGGTCGGGGACAGTGCCTCTGGAGTGGCAGACTGGGGTGGTGGTCCCTCTTTTTAAGAAAGGGGACCGGAGAGTGTGCTCCAATTATAGGGGAATCACACTTCTCAGCCTCCCAGGGAAAGTTTACTCCAGGGTACTGGAGAGGAGAATTCGACCAATAGTCGAACCTCGGATCCAGGAGGAACAATGCGGTTTTCGTCCTGGTCGCGGAACACTGGACCAGCTCTATACCCTTCATAGGGTGCTCGAGGGTTCATGGGAGTTTGCCCAACCAGTCCACATGTGCTTTGTGGATCTGGAGAAGGCATTCGACCGTGTCCCCCGTGGTATTCTGTGGGGGGTGCTTCGGGAGTATGGGGTTCGGGGCTCTTTGCTAAGGGCTGTCCGGTCCCTGTACGAACGGAGCAGGAGTCTGGTTCGCATTGCCGGCAGTAAGTCAGACCTGTTCCCAGTGCATGTTGGACTCCGGCAGGGCTGCCCTTTGTCACCGGTTCTGTTCATAATTTTTATGGACAGAATTTCTAGGCGCAGCCAGGGGCCGGAAGGAATCCTGTTTGGGAACCACAGGATTTCATCTCTGCTTTTTGCGGATGATGTTGTCCTGTTGGCTTCTTCAAACCAGGACCTTCAGCATGCACTGGGGCGGTTTGCAGTCGAGTGTGAAGCGGCTGGGATGAGAATCAGCACCTCCAAATCTGAGGCCATGGTTCTCGACCGGAAAAGGGTGGCTTGCCCTCTCCAGGTTGGTGGAGAAGTCCTGCCTCAAGTGGAGGAGTTTAAGTATCTCAGGATCTTGTTCACGAGTGAGGGAAGGATGGAGCGTGAGATCGACAGGCAGATCGGTGCAGCCTCCGCAGTGATGCGGTCACTTTACCGGTCCGTCGTGGTGAAGAAGGAGCTGAGCCAAAAGGCGAAGCTCTCAATTTACCGGTCGATCTACATTCCGACTCTCACCTATGGTCATGAGCTTTGGGTAATGACAGAAAGAACAAGATCGCGGATACAAGTGGCTGAAATGAGTTTCCTTCGCAGGGTGGCTGGGCGCTCCCTTAGAGATAGGGTGAGAAGCACAGTCACTCGGGAGGAGCTCGGAGTAGAGCCGCTGCTCCTCCACATCGAGAGGAACCAGCTGAGGTGGCTCGGGCATCTTTTTCGGATGCCTCCTGGACGCCTCCCTGGGGAGGTGTTCCAGGCATGTCCCCCCGGGAGGAGGCCCCGGGGAAGACCCAGGACACGCTGGAGGGACTATGTCTCTCGGCTGGCCTGGGAACGCCTTGGTGTTCTTTCCGAGGAGCTGGCCGAGGTGTCTGGGAAAAGGGAAGTTTGGGCTTCCATGCTTAGACTGCTGCCTCCTCGACCCGGTCCCGGATAAGCGGAAGAAGACGAGACGAGAAAAAATATTATTTGCCAGTGGGCACATAGGAAAGTATAAAGTTTTTGTCAATATGTTTATCATGCTTGTATAATTAAAAAAAAAAAAACTTGTGAAGATATTTATCTAAATACATGACCTACTCATTCTAAACCTGCCGTGCTTTGCCGGCGATGGTCTCGACCCCAGAGGGTTAAGAATATAATTGATTCAGTTGTATAGGTTCACTGACATGGTGGCGAACACTTTTTTTTCATTCTCCTTTTGTCCTGATTTGGTCGTTTCCTAATTTCCATCTACTAGCTAGCGCTTTCCAATCATACAGCATCTACCAAAGGGTGAAGGTGAATGCTAACACTTGCTTCTCCTGAGACATATGAATCCAATCTTTTTGACTGCTGCTGTCATAGCAAAGCTAAACTCACTTGGAGCAAAGAGCTATCCACCCTCTTACTAACAAATGCTCACAATTGGCTTGTGTCACTCTGACTGATGGGAGAGAAAGTAACACCATCCCTCCTGCCCTGAGAGACAGTTTTGTTTTCTTGGACTTTGGTTGTATCATCAGGATTTGAACTGGCTGTCTCCTGACCATAGAGAGACTGCGTTTCTGTTTCACCACCTGGGAGCTCGTTGTGATGTGAATGGGATTTTGTAATGGAAAACTGATATAGCACAATAATTTTTATATTATTTCAGGTTATTTCATGATGCATTGTCCTACTGCTGTACTGTAACACCCATAACTTAATAGCCTCCTTTCAACTGTGTTTAGTGTTTTCTGTGAATTTGTGTCATATTCATGCGTTTTGGGTCTGAGCAGCTGATATTGCAACAATATTGTCGACTGGGTTATATTTCATATCTCTCCTTCTCCTGTTACTGCAAAATGCTGGGTTGCTGTAGTTTTTTCTTACTGTCTTGGGGCCAGACTGCTTCACCTGCCTCTCTTAGGGAGTCAATGAGATTACGGATTATTCCATACAGGCCTTCCATTCCAGCAGTGTCAACATATCACTGACGGTTTGGCTAATTTAATAGAAAATAAGTGGGCTTTCCTGCGCGCAGACCTGGGTAATTTCACACTCTCACCAATCCTGTTATTGTCTGATATTTTTGGATATATTCTTTCCTCAAATACATTTATCTACGAGAAAAAAAAATTAAAATTTTGTTTCTATTGTATAGAAAATACTGTTTTCATTCTCTTTAATATAGTTTTAGTGCTTGTTTCTCCGTGATATGAAGTGGCCTCGTGAAATCTATACCTGGTTGAATCTGTTGACAAAGCATCTAAGCTTTTGAATACTCCAAGAATTAATGAAATTGTTTTTAAGTGGATGAGACAAAGATGTCATTGTGAGCAGGTACGAGCTAACAGTGTCAATTCAACTAAGACCTTTGTACAATTAACGTTGTTGCACTGGAATGTGTTGTCCCCTCCAGTATTATCACTTTCCCCCCTATTTTGTGAGTACTACTTTTTTTTTTTTTTTTTTTAGGAAAACCATAGAATAGTTGTGAATTGCAAGATAAAATGAAGATCACACATTGAATTGAAGTTTGGTTATTGATTAAGTTTATTATCAAGTTTGGTTAATGCTTGCTTGTAACAGACAATCACAATTTTATCCAAAGTAGTTTTTCCTGCCTTAGTCGATTTAGTTCCATTTCACATGCATGCAGCTGTTGTAAAGTTCAGTGTGTTTGTGTAGAACTCTCTCAGACTGTAGGTTCATTACTCAATAATGTAGAAATCATAAAATAGAAATCTATAACAAAGTTTGTGTGAAGAAAACAGTAGGGTGCCAAGACTTTTGAACAGTACTGTGTTTGAGAATATTTATATATCTTTTTTTTATTTTTGTTATATCATCCACCTCTAGGGTTAAAAAACAAAACCCCGTGCTGTGTCATGACAGACAGGATAATGTTTGAGTTTAAAATTATTGTTTAGTGTGTAGGTTGTGGCTGTTTTATACAGACCTGGCAACCTGTGGCTGAATCAGTGCAGCTGGTCTGTCATGATGCAGCGCGGGGTGTTTTTAAACCTAGAGGTGGATGATATAACAAAAAAAAAAAAAAAAAATATATATATATATATATATATATATAGCACAGGATTGTGTTCCTTTGATAACAGAAACAAAGCTCCAGCTTTCTCTGCTTCTAATCTGTTCTTAAAAACCTGGGATTCTTAAGCAAACTCTTCCATCCTCACTTCCGACTTTCTGTTTCTGTAAAATACATTTTAAATACAATCATGAATTTCTCTGGAGTTTTCAGGCTGAGCTCCTCTCCTCGTATTCTTTAACCACTCATTTCCTTGTTCTTGAAGCATTTGCTTCTATTTAACATTTTTCTTGATAGCAGGGAGACGGTAATGCTTTTTATCTATTTCTCTGTTTGAACAAGCAAAAACGGTGCAAAAATTAACCATATTGAAGACAGATTAAGCCTTGCTTGTATGAAAGACAGTGTCTGTTTGACCCCAGCTGTAATTATCACGTTACATCATGCACAAGGGGTCTATAAACAGTAGGCGTACCATACTACAACAGCAGGAGTATATAAAATAACTTGCAGAGCAGTAAATGAAACCAAGACTAAGAAAACAGCCAAGAGATAATGGCAGATACACAGTGAGGGACGCTTTTAGGAACTGAAATAAAAGATCAAAAAGCCTAATTTTTCATGCTAGTTTGTAATATGTGCCCATTCCAACTTGCCCAGCTGGGCATGTCGGGGACATATCCCACTTGCCCGAATGCATGTGTCACTTGCCCCAGGCAATCGGACAGTCCTTAATGTCGAGCCTTACACACACTCACTCACTCTCTCTCTCTCTCTCTCTCTCTCTCTCTCTCTCTCTCTCTCTGTGTGTGACATCTTGAGGAAACTGGCTGATTCGACCATCTACCTTTGGGGGATGATCAAGTTTTCATACAATTTTCTCCATTTCGATGCTCGGTCTGAGGTTATGAATATAAAAAAAAAAAAGATTTTGAAAGCTGAGAAACTCAGGCAGTAAACATTGGGTAGTGTGTGTGGTGCTTGACGAGTGTAACAAGCACTGCAGAGTTTTACTGCTGGGTTGATGACAATCTGTCAAGCAAAAATAGCTTGCCAGCAGCAGCCCTGAGTGTTTTTTTTAACGTGTTTCAGACAAACTACTATTAATTAAAAGTTTTGAAGAATGAATGATTGATTCTCTTTAAAGGTCAGTGATTTGTGTTTGAGTAAATATCTGAGTCAGTATCATACAGGCAAGAGTGTACTTGCAGTGGGGGAGTTAAGTATCCAACACATCAGCTATTTTTCTATGAAAAGTACTATTTCCTGTATAGCTGTTCACCTGAAATGTTGAGCAGACATTGGTATTAATACAATAAAACTACCCAGAAAAAGAAACTGTAATATTCTAATCCATAAATAAGTTCTGGGCAATAAAGTGGAATGGCACAAGAAAGATGACTGAACATCATCCATCCATTATCCATAACCGCTTATCCTGTGCAGGGTTGCAGGCAAGCTGGAGCCTATCCCAGCTGACTATGGGCGAGAGCGGGGTACACCCTGGACAAGTCGCTAGGTTATCACAGGGCTGACACAAAGACAAACAGCCATTCACATTCACACCTACGGTCAATTTAGAGCCACCAATTAGCCTAACCTGCATGTCTTTGGACTGTGGGGGAAACCGGAGAACCCGGAGGAAGCCCACGCGGACACGGGGAGAACATGCAAACTCCACACAGAAAGGCCCCTGTTGGCTACTGAGCTCCAACCCGGACCTTCTTGCTGAGGTGACCGTGCTAACCACTACACCACCGTGCCGCCCAGATGACTGAACATGCTAACTGAAATGTGTTTCATACTTGATGGAGGAATTTTGTCTGCAATGACGGCTTCAAGATGCTTCCTGTCTGAAGAAATTAATCTCTCATGGTGTTCAGGTGGGATTTTGGGCTCATTCTTCGACACAAACAGTCTTTAAATGAAATGATAAATCGTGATCTTCAATTCATTCTACAAAGTTTTTTTTGGGGTTGAAGTGTGCTGATTGACTGGACCATTCCAACACCTTTATCTTCTTCCTATGGAACCACTCGAGAGGCTCCTTTGCAATACGTTTTGGATCGTTGCCCTGCTGGCATTCCACGCATGTCTCATCCTCATCATCCTAGTGGATGGCAACAGAATCTGTTTAAGAATTTCTCAGTACAGGACTCCATTCATTTTCCTTTTGATAATTTGGATTCTGTTGGTACCATGAGAAGAGAGACGGCCCCATTCCATGATGTTTCCACCTCTGAACTTTACTGTAGGTGTGATATTTTCAGGGTCGTACACTGAGCCAAACAGGGTCTTGAAGCATTAAGACATTCTTCTTCTTTTTTTTGGTCTCGTCTGATCACACTACATTCTCCCAGTAATCTACAGGCTTTGAAATGTTCTGTAGCAAACATCAAGCAAGCTTCACCATGCCTTTCCTTCAGTAATGGAGTCTTTTGGGGTGATGGAGAATGGAGACCGTGGCTGTGGAGTTTATTACCTATAATTTTCTCTGTAAAAGCTGCACCCACTGCTTCCAGCTCTTTCTAGAGTCCTTTTCGGATGATCCTTAGCTCTTGGGCGACTCTTCTGACTAATATACTGATTGTCCAGTCAGAAATCTCATGAGGCGTCTCCTGAAAAGTATCGTTTACCAGGTCTGCTGGTGATGTCGCGAACTCTTCTCTAGTACTGGTTTCCAAATAAGAAATGGATTTTCACATGACGAACACAGATGAGCGGCGTGACGCACACAGTGAAACTTCCCAGTGCTGTTATAGGAAATGTAGGCACTACTGGAACACTGCTAATCAAATTGGTGGACCTGAACTAGCTGTTTCATAATGAATATGAACATGTTTACACACTCTTATTTCATTCTCAGTAAGGAAGCCTGGGGTGAAGAAGCCACCGTTCATAAAGTACTTTTTCTGCTTGGTATGTTTACTTATAGAATATGTTTCAGTGCCACGATGGTGCTCTTACATTGTAACATCATTGTTGTTAATGTTAGAAGCAACTTACTTTTGTCAGTCAATTAAAAAAAAAAAAAAGCAAGACAGGCAGTGTTTAAGAAAGAATTGGCAGCGATTTTCGTACTGTGTTTTGAAGTAACTTTTTGTTTTGCAGATGGGATGCTTAAAAACGTGGAGACTGCTAAACCTACATATGGCTGTCAGGTGACCATTCAGTCTGAGCAGGAGAAGCAGATGATGAAATTCTACCGTCGGGAGGAGAAAAGGGAGAGGAAGAGAGAGAAACGAGGAGACGAGGGTGAACCGTCAGAAGCATGTTTTCATTTTGACCTGAAGGAGCTGAGATTGCAGAGGTAACTGTGTGATCACTTTCTGTCTCCTTCTTTTTCTCTTCACTCTCTGATCCTCCTTGTATTACAGAAACGGACACCTCTGTATATTTGTAATCAGTGTATGTGTTCGTTGAAGAGGGGAAATCGGTATACAGTGCAATTTGAGCAGTATCAGTGTTTCGTCTTTGCTTGGGTTGAAATAATACGTAGGCGTAGTTATTAGCTAGGTAACATTTCACTATGGTATCTGAGAAGACACAATAGGCTTTTTTTTCCCCCTGGAAGGTGTGATAAAAGGGAAAAGAAACTGTTTTCTTTCTGTACCAGGCCTCTAAAGCAATTAACTTACACCACAGTGGCCTTGTTCTAAGTAAAGCTCATTGTAAGTGCCGAGATGAGAAGTTAAAGCACAGAGTCCAAAGGATGTGTCGAATGTGAGCATTTACACAACTCTGAGCTCAGTAGCACAATCCAGTAGGGAGGGAGGGGTGTGTGTGTGTGTGTGTGTGTGTGTGGGGGGGGGGGGGGGGGTTTCTAGTGGCAGCTGTGAGGACAGAACAGGTTAAAAGGTCTGTTTTTATAGAGGAAATAAACGAGTTAACACTTCCAACTGAGTTATTGTTGATAACATTGTGAGTGTCCTTGGGGTGTGGAACACTGAAGCACTGGACACGCGGGTATAGTTTAACCTTTTTAATACAATGAAAAAGTGGCTTTTCGGCTGCTTGGGGTTTTCACACACTGGTCAGGAGAACTGCCTCCTCTCCCCTTATCAGCCCTCAGTCACTACATGGCGCACACACACACATCAGTTATAGGGGTCGACCGATAATCGGCCTGGCCGATATATCGGGCCGATATTCTGCATTTTTAGGGTTATCGGTATCGGCCATAATTTCCACCGATATGCCGATAACATGCCTTTTTGCAGCCATTTCGTTCCTAACGCGACTGTCACTGCACGTCCTTTCCTGCACTCGCCTCTCTGAGTTTAAGAACATGGTCCAGCCTACCACAACATCTGATTTGTTTGGCACAAGAGATATAGCCAATCGACACGCGCAGCTAAACACTCTGAACTGTTTCAAGGCGGCCGTACGGGCACTCGGACAGAAGCGGATCCCACTTCAAGGTAAGGACACGCTGCTTTTGCCGCAATAAGTCACAAACACACAAGTTGCAAAAGCACAACATCATTATTTTACATTCTTCATCTACTACTCGTTAAAATTGTCCATTTGCATCTGTGTAGCCAGGCAAACTTAGCTTACGGAAGGAAGCACTTGAATTAGCCTACAACCAACTAGTCTCGTTGAAACTACATGTAATGTCCATAGTAAGCAGTCCCCAGCATAACGTAGGCTGCAGTCATTTTTAAATCCCCGTCTGGAAACGTTGTGAATGTGTCAGTAGTTCTACTCGAACAGTAGAATGGCAGCCATACAGAGAGGTGGTCAAGGGAAGACGAAATAAAACGTAGTGTTTGTGTTCTGTAGGCTAGCGCAAGCCTACTGGCTATTTGTTATGGTGATGAGTAAACTTCATGACATGACTCGTGCTCAAAAAGCGCATTGCACTTGTATATGTTCGGTAACTTTATAAAGCGCTATTTGAACATTTAAACAAGCCAGGTGTGACTAGTATTTATAATTCTTGCGCAAGTGATTCTCCTCGCTAGCGCTTCTGATTCGGAAAGCGATATACTCTTAAAGGAGCAGCCGCTCCTAATAGGGAGTGATAGCCTACTTTGTTTGATTTTACTTTTTAAAAAATGCTGCAGGCAGCTCCCTACACTTGATTTGTTATTTAAAAACTACTTGAAGTTGGTAAGTCTTACTTAGTTCTTAGTGTAAAAGAATCCAGAGTGTATTTTCATTTATTTTCCACTGAAAATGGTGAGCTGTAATATAGTAGGGAGTGATTTATTTTTTTATTGGTGAATATTTATTTTATTATTTTATTTCTCGGGCGGCACGGTGGTGTAGTGGTTAGCGCTGTCGCCTCACAGCAAGAAGGTCCGGGTTCGAGCCCCGTGGTCGGCAAGGGCCTTTCTGTGCGGAGTTTGCATGTTCTCCCCGTGTCCGCGTGGGTTTCCTCCGGGTGCTCCGGTTTTCCCCACAGTCCAAAGACATGCAGGTTAGGTTAACTGGTGACTCTAAATTGACTGTAGGTGTGAATGTGAGTGTGAATGGTTGTCTGTGTCTATGTGTCAGCCCTGTGATGACCTGGCGACTTGTCCAGGGTGTACCCCGCCTTTCGCCCGTAGTCAGCTGGGATAGGCTCCAGCTTGCCTGCGACCCTGTAGGACAGGATAAAGTGGCTAGAGATAATGAGATGAGATGAGATTTTATTTCTCATTTTATTCTAATGTTTGACTTTATTGTATAAATGCTGCTGGCATCTCCCTGCACAAAATTTCATGTTCAATTTTACAATTAAACGTACATTTCATGGATATGAAGGTCTGTGTCAGTGTGTGCTATGTTTAATTTCATGTGAATTATAATGTTTACATTTATCGGTTGCACATATCGGTTATCGGCATCCCAATTCCATAATAAACGGTATCGGTATCGGCCCTGAAAAAAACATATCGGTCGATCCCTAATCAGTTAGACAGGTGTGATCGTTTTGCCACTCATGTTCCACAGCCTCGCTCTCCATTCACAAACCAGCACTTGACCATACTTCCACTGCCCGACTCAGGCCGGGGAGCCGTCCGGCCTGCAGTCGACTCCCCTCCCAATAGGAAAGATAGTCCGCTACCACCATCTGTGCCCCCGGCCTGTTCGTCACCTCAAACTTGAAGGGCCGAAGAGCTATATACCAACGAGTGACCCACATGTTGGCATCCTTCATGCAGTAGAGCCACTGGAGGAGCAGGGCGTGATCCGAACAGAGGGTGAAAAGGCGTCCCAGCAAAACCCTGCACTTTTTCTCCCAAGTGATGCAGTAGAAGTGTTTGCCTGGTCATCAGCATTTGAATCCACAGCCATTTGTGATCATGAGCAAAAATTTTCTGCGCTTACTGGGCAGGAGGAATTGCGTCCTCTGCCCTCTGTCAATCACAGTATCACTTAGCAGTCGTAGGCATCTGTAAGCTTATGTATGTAGAAGAGGGTAGATAGCAATTCACTTCGAGTGGGTTATGCTGCCCTGTGATGCACCAGAGCAGTAGTTCAAAAAGAGTGTCTCAGAGGAAGCATGTTAGCTCTCGTCCTCCCCGGTTGGTCATACATTAGGGGGGAGCTGGCTAGTGGGTGGGAACTGGATGCAGACCAAATGGAGCAGCGCATTTCCCTTTGCCCCTAACCAATTCAGCTTTATTTTTAAATTAAACAAATTGTAATGTGCAAACTATTGTATCCATTAGGAACTGAGTTTAGAACTTGGTGTCGAATGTGTGTAGGTTCATACACCTCAGCTTGCACAGTCTTGTCTGGAAAATAACAAGCTCTCACTACAGATACAGAAGATGCAATCTTCAATCCTCGAGTGATGAAAGCAGACTCCTGGGTCGTTTTGTTTTGTTGATTTACTTGGCTGGTTAAGACAAGAAGGTGATCAGGAGTATTTTCTATTGAATTAATGTGAATTATCAACATGTCACGCCACGGGATTTTTGTACCAGATGCTCTGTTTACAGAATGCGTCGGAACGGCATTGAAAAGTGCACCGTTTTTGCTGGCTGATCCAGTAACTATCAACGAATAATCACCTCAGTAGTGCCCTTACGGGATACATTTATCACTTTTAACATCATCCATGACTGAGACAAATCTAGATCTTCCTTCTGCCATAAAAATCGGCAAATGACGTTTTGATTTGGAGTGAAAATGTGTCGATCATGCGAGCACAGTTTTCACACAACATTCGCTTGGCGGCACTAATAGTTCACCACATGTTTTCTTGACCTACCGAGCAGCATTTTGTGGTCTGTTGCTCAGCAAATCTGGGAAATTCGCCAATAATCTACAGTCGAGATTGTCTCCTGATGGATTCACAAGGTTCTGTATCACCTGTAGTCAGTGCCTGGTAAATGGACCATTTTGGGTTGCGTGCACATGATTTCATGCCAGATTTACAGTAACTTCCCTTGGTCTAATTTCACTTTGGTTTGTATTTCCTCTATACGGAAGCTTGGTAGTTTAATGCAGCAGGTATAACTCAAAATCCATAATCTGGGCACCTGGTGGACTGACACGTATAATTGTTTTTGACAGAGCGTGACCTCTCACTTCAGGTATGGTTTAACCTGATAGCTAGCATCAGCCAATATAGAATAGCAAGCAAAGATTGCAGCAAAGGCCAAAATATAGCAATTTTATTTTAGCTATATAGATTAACATATGGGGTGGCACGGTGGTGTAGTGGTTAGCACTGTCACCTCACAGCAAGAAGGTCCGGGTTCGAGCCCCGTGGCCGGCGAGGGCCTTTCTGTGCGGAGTTTGCATGTTCTCCCCGTGTCCGCGTGGGTTTCCTCCGGGTGCTCCGGTTTCCCCCACAGTCCAAAGACATGCAGGTTAGGTTAACTGGTGACTCTAAATTGACCGTAGGTGTGAATGTGAGTGTGAATGGTTGTCTGTGTCTATGTGTCAGCCCTGTGATGACCTGGCGACTTGTCCAGGGTGTACCCCGCCTTTCGCCCGTAGTCAGCTGGGATAGGCTCCAGCTTGCCTGCGACCCTGTAGAACAGGATAAAGCAGCTACAGATAGTGGATGGATGGATTAACATATGTCCAGTAATGTTCACTAGTTAAGATGGTAATGAGTAAGTGTCCAAACTTTTGACTGGTACTGTGTTTCTGTTGCTTTTCAGATGATTTCTGTTTTATAACTATGGAACGTTAACTCCATGTTAAGAGTTAACAAAGCTAAGAGTGGTTTACAAATAGAAAAGCGAAATCATTTGCCATGCCTTGTACAAAGCATTTAAATTTTTTTTTTGTGTGTAAGAAATTAGCTGCAAAGTGAACATCTTGCAGTAGCGTTTCCTCAGTTTGCCAAAGTTACTTCAGTGTAGTTTTTCTTTTCCTTAGTCGTGTGTAGTGTAGCTAACTACTTCATCAAAAAATGTAGTTGGTCTGAAGCTTAGCTCTTTTAAATTGACCGTAGGTGTGAATGTGAGTGTGAATGGTTGTCTGTGTCTATGTGTCAGCCTTGTGATGACCTGGCGACTTGTCCAGGGTGTACCCCGCCTTTCGCCCGTAGTCAGCTGGGATAGGCTCCAGCTTGCCTGCAACCCTGTAGAACAGGATAAAGCAGCTACAGATAGTGGATGGATGGATTTGTTCCTCGTGAAGTTACAATTGCTACAGTGGGGCAAAAAAGTATTTAGTCAGCCACCAATTGTTCAAGTTCTCCCACTTAAAAAGATGAGAGAGGCCTGTAATTTTCATCATAGGTACACTTCAACTATGAGAGACAGAATGGGGGGAAAGAATCCAGGAAATCACATTGTAGGATTTTTAATGAATTAATTGGTAAATTCCTCTGTAAAATAAGTATTTGGTCACAAGCAAGATTTCTGGCTCTCACAGACCTGTAACAACTTCTTTAAGAGGCTCCTCTGTCCTCCACTCGTTACCTGTATTAATGGCACCTGTTTGAGCTCGTTATCAGTATAAAAGACACCTGTCCACAACCTCAAACAGTCACGCTCCAAACTCCACTATGGCCAAGACCAGGGGTGTCCAAACTGATCCATAAAGGGCCGTGTGGCTGCAGGTTTTCATTCTAGCCATGCAGCAGCACACCTGACTTGGCTCATTCAATCAACTGAACTGTCTTCACATAGTCAAATACTTGCAGCCACACCCACCCTTGATTAAAGGGTGGGTGTGTCAGTTGATTGAATAAGCCAAATCAGGGTGCTGCTGCATGGCTGGAATGAAAACTTGCAGCCACACGGCCTTTTATGGATCAGTTTGGACACCCCTGGCCAAGACCAAAGAGCTGTCAAAGGACACCAGAAACAAAATTGTAGACCTGCACCAGGCTGGGAAGACTGAATCTGCAATAGGTAAGCAGCTTGGTGTGAAGAAATCAACTGTGGGAGCAATTATTAGAAAATGGAAGACATACAAGACCACTGATAATCTCCCTCGATCTGGGGCTCCACGCAAGATCTCACCCCGTGGGGTCAAAATGATCACAAGAACAGTGAGCAAAAATCCCAGAACCACACGGGGGGACCTAGTGAATGACCTGCAGAGAGCTGGGACCAAAGTAACAAAGGCTACCATCAGTAACACACTACGCCGCCAGGGACTCAAATCCTGCAGTGCCAGACGTGTCCCCCTGCTTAAGCCAGTACATGTCCAGGCCTGTCTGAAGTTTGCTAGAGAGCATTTGGATGATCCAGAAGAGGACTGGGAGAATGTCATATGGTCAGATGAAACCAAAATAGAACTTTTTGGTAAAAACTCAACTTGTCGTGTTTGGAGGAGAAAGAATGCTGAGTTGCATCCAAAGAACACCATACCTACTGTGAAGCATGGGGGTGGAAACATCATGCTTTGGGGCTGTTTTTCTGCAAAGGGACCAGGACGACTGATCCGTGTAAAGGAAAGAATGAATGGGGCCATGTATCGTGAGATTTTGAGTGAAAAACCTCCTTCCATCAGCAAGGGCATTGAAGATGAAACGTGGCTGGGTCTTTCAGCATGACAATGATCCCAAACACACCACCTGGGCAACGAAGGAGTGGCTTCGTAAGAAGCATTTCAATGTCCTGGAGTGGCCTAGCCAGTCTCCAGATCTCAACCCCATAGAAAATCTTTGGAGGGAGTTGAAAGTCCGTGTTGCCCAGCGACAGCCCCAAAACATCACTGCTCTAGAGGAGATCTGCATGGAGGAATGGGCCAAAATACCAGCAACAGTGTGTGAAAACCTTGTGAAGACTTACAGAAAACGTTTGACCTCTGTCATTGCCAACAAAGGGTATATAACAAAGTATTGAGCTGAACTTTTGTTATTGACCAAATACTTATTTTCCACCATAATTTGCAAATAAATTCTTTAAAAATCAGACAGTGTGATTTTCTGGATTTTTTTCTCATTCTGTCTCTCATAGTTGAAGTGTACCTATGATGAAAATTACAGGCCTCTCTCATCTTTTTAAGTGGGAGAACTTGCACAATTGGTGACTGACTAAATACTTTTTTGCCCCACTGTAGGTATGTGTATCAAGCATGGTTTTAGTTTCAATTAGTTTAGACCTTTTTTGGAGAGGATTTATTAACCAGGAGCTATCAGTGCATTGTAGGGTCAATTCTGTTAGTCTCACCTCTTTCATTATAATCTCTTTTCCCTTCACTGTGCACCATGTTTGGCTGATATCTGAGGATAATGTGTGTGTGTGTGTGTGTGTGTGTGTGCGCGTGCGTGCGTGTTTGTGTCCAGAGAGCAGGCCTTGCTGACTTCACGGCGTTCCCCAGTGTTAGGACGTCAGAGAGAATATGAACGCATTCACTACCCTCATGTATACGATGCATATGCTGAAGCCACCAAGACCTCTGCCTTCATTGGAGGCTCCAAGGTAAGGTGTAGCTTTAATTGTTTAAGAGGCTGTGAAAATGGAAATTTTAAATCCTCTGTAAAGCTCTGAATCTTCCCTGACTAGATTACCCGGCACCTGATTTCATTAGCCTGTGTCATGATTTTATAATTTTTTTTTCTATCCACATTCACTGGATGAGCAATCACACACTTTGATGGCTTACTCTACTACTAGGCTATTAGCTCATATACCATGAGTAGAGAAAAACAAAATGGCGGAGCATTTTGCTGAACCAGCTGAGGACGAAATAAAAACTCTACTCAAAAACAAAACCCCAAAAATAAAAAATAAATTAAAAAAGCGCAACAAAATATGGAATAGAAGTATTTGATGGTAAGAATGGACCTTTTTTTATTTTTCAAGAATTATTATTATTATTATTATTATTATTATTATAGCATTTTTCACAAATTGCAACTGTGAGTTCATTGGTTTGTTTACATTCTTCATCTTTAAGCATTAAAATTTGTTGCATTTTTTTTTTTTTTAGGCTGGTTCAAAAGTTCAAAGAAGCCTGAAAATTACACAACTGAAATATCCAAGGAAGAATGAAATAAATGTCTAAAGCTATTCTACACCTCGGCACGACAGCAAGATGGCACTTTCTCCAAAATAACACTAAAGTCAGTTCGTGCAGCCATCTATAGACTTTTAAAAAGTCCGCCTAAGCAGAAATGATTTTGTTGGACGTTTTGTAGAAAGTTTTTATTTCTCAAATTGGCAAAAAATAAAAATGCTCTGTTTCTCAACATCCAGTGAATGTGGATAGAATAAAAGAATTATTCCACTCGATCTTGTCGTACACGGTGTCTACGCGCCTCGTTGGCTATCAGCTCATATACAACTCGAGATGATATACACACGCGTGTGTGTGTGTGTGTGTGTGTGTGTGTGTGTGTGTGTGTGTGTGTATACAGTGGGGCAAAAAAGTATTTAGTCAGCCACCAGTTGTGCAAGTTCTCCCACT